>NC_058412.1:95718465-96019001 GCF_002201575.2 Neomonachus schauinslandi | reverse complement strand
CCTCACAGGACAGTGTGGTCTCAGGACCCTCGGGGTCACAGAAAGACTGGGGGTGCCTGAGTGTGGCAGAACTCCCAGGTATTAGAGCAGGGAAGCCGGCTACAGAGACGGAGCCAAGGTGCAGGCTCTCAGCTTGGGGTTGCCATAAACCATGATCCCTGGCACAGTCGGGCCACAGCTCCTCCAGCAGGGACCCAAAAAGCGGTAGATCCAGGGAGATTCCCCTTCCTCCCCTGGGAGGAGCAGCACGGGAGGGCACCACAGGGATCTGCTGGGTTTGGAGACTCCACCCGGGGTCGGGCGCCAGAGACAGAAATGCTCGGTCACAGGCCGGGTGAGCACGGAGTGCGGCCGGAGACTGGGGAGACGGGAGTGATTGACTGCTTTTTACTGGGGGCTCACGGAGGAGCGGGGCCCAAGTTCTTGGCTCCTCCAGGGCGGAGATTGGGAGGCTGCGATTTTCACTCTTGTCCTCCAAAACTGTACGGAAAGCTTGCAAGGAACAAAAGCTCCCGAGAGCAAACCGGAGCAGATTACTTACCCCAGACGGGCAAGGGTAGGGCAATTCCGCCTTTGGCAAAGACATTGGGAACCAGGGCAACAGGCCCCTCCCCCAGAAGATCAGCGCAAACAGCCAGCCAAGACCAAGTTTGCCAATCAATGAGAACGGCAGAACTCCAGCCCTAGGGTAATAATGCACATAGAATCCACGGCTTTTCCCCCATGATTCTTTAGTCTTTCAAAGCTAATTTTTTTTAACTGTCTTTTTTTTTTTTTAATTTTACTTTTTCCCTTTTACAACCAACATCTTATCAGTCCCTTTTTAAAAAAATATTTTTATTTTTCATTTTTAGAGTCATATTCTACCCCCTCATAGTAGTTACCCTTATTTTTGGCATATATATATATAAGTTGTTCTCTCTTTAAAATTTTGAGATAGTTTCTTCTAACAGATCAAAATATACCCTAAATCTCTAGTGTATGGTTTTGTTCTACTCTCCTGCCTGATCACATTCTCTCCCTTTTTTTCTTTTTTTTTTAAATCCTCTTCTTTCTTTTTTCAAACAACTTCTTATCAATTCCTTTTATAAAATTTTTTATAATTTTCATCTTTACAGTCATATCCCATCACTTCATCATATCAATCCTTATTTTTGTACATATATAAATTTTTCTTTCTTTAAAATTTTGAGACACACTTTCTTCTAACAGACCAAAACACACCCAAAATCTAATGTGTGGCACTAATCTATGCACCAGCCTGATCGTATTTGATCATATTCTGTTTTTCTTTTGTTCTGTTTTTGTTTGTTTTTATCTTTTTTGTTTTCTTTTTTCTTTCTTTCCCTTTCTTTTGCCCCAGCTTCAGGTCTCTTCTGATTTGTTTAACATATATTTTTCTGGGGACATTGTTACCCTGTTAGCATTTTGTTTTCTCATTCATCTGTTCTCCTCTGGACAAAATGACAAGACAGAAAAAAAATCACTCAACAAAAAGAACAAGAGATAGTAGCGACTGCCAGGGACCTACTCAATACGGACATTAGTACGATGTCAGATCTAGGGTTCAGAATCATCACTTTAAAGATACTAGCTGGGCTTGAAAAAAGCATGGAAGTTATTAGAGAAACCCTTTCTGGAGAAATAAAAGAAATAAAATCTAACCAAGTTGAAAACAAAAAGGCTATTAATGAGGTGCAATCAAAAATGGGGGGGGGGCTAACTGCTAGGATAAATGAGGCAGAAGAGAGAATCAGTGATATAGAAGACCAAATGATGGAAAATAAAGAAGCTGAGAAAAAGAGATAAACAACTACTGGATCACAAAGGCAGAATTCGAGAGATAAGCGATACCATAAGATGAAACAACATTAGAATAATTGGGATCCCAGAAGAAGAAAGACAAAGAGGGGCAGAACGTATATTGGAGCAAATTATAGCAGAGAACTTCCCTAACTTGGGGAAGGAAACAGGCATCACAATCCAGGAGGCACAGAGAACTCCTCTCAAAATCAATAAAAATAGGTCAACACCCCGACATCTAATAGTAAAACTTACGAGTCTCAGAGACAAAGAGAAAATCCTGAAAGCAGCTCAGGACAAGACATCTGTAACCTACAATGGTAGAAACATTAGATTGGTTGGGGGCGCCTGGGTGGCTCAGTTGGTTAAGCGACTGCCTTCGGCTCAGGTCATGATCCTGGAGTCCCTGGATCGAGTCCCGCATTGGGCTCCCTGCTCGGCAAGGAGTCTGCTTCTCCCTCTCCCACTCCCCCTGCTTGTGTTCCCTCTCTCGCTGTGTCTTTCTCTGTCAAATAAATAAATAAAATCTTTAAAAAAAAAAAAGAAAAGAAACATTAGATTGGCAACAGACCTATCCACAGAGACCTGGCAGGTCAGAAAGGACTGGCAGGATATATTCAGAGCACTAAAGGAGAAAAATATGCAGCCAAGAATACTATATCCACCTAGGCTGTCATTGAAAATACAAGGAGAGAAAAAAAGTTTCCAGGACAAATAAAAACTAAAGGAATTTGCAAACACAAAACCAGCCCTACAAGAAATATTGAAAGGGGTCCTCTAAGCCAAGAGAGAGCCTAAAAGCAACACAGACCAGAAAGGGACACAGACAATATACAGTAACAGTCACCTTACAGGCAATACAATGGCACTAAATTCATATCTTTCAATAGTTGCCCTGAATGTAAATGGGCTCTAAATTCCCCAATCAAAAGACACAGGCTATCAGATTGGATTAAAAAACAAGACCCATCGATATGCTGTCTGCAAGAAACTCATTTTAGAACCAAAGACACCCCCAGATTGAAAGTGAGGGGGTGGAAAACCATTTACCATGCTAATGGACACCAAAAGAAAGCTGGGGTGGAAATCCTTATTATCAGACAAATTAGATTTTAAACCAAAGACTGTAATAAGAGAGGAGGAAGGACACTATATCCTACTTAAAGGGTCTATCCAACAAGAAGATCTAACAATTGTAAATATCTATGCCCCTAACATGGGAGCAGCCAATTATATAAGGCAATTAATAACAAAAGCAAAGAAACACATTGATAACAATACAATAATAGTGGGGGACTTTAACACCCCCTTCACTGAAATGGACAGATCATCTAAGCAAAAGATCAACAAGGAAATAAAGACTTTAAATGACACACTGGACCAAATGGACTTCACAGACATATTCAGAACATTCCATCCCAAAGCAATGGAATACACATTCTTCTCTAGTGCCCATGGAACATTCTCTAGAATAGATCACATCCTAGGTCACAAATCAGGTCTCAACCAGTACCAAAAGATTGGGATCATTCCCTGCCTATTTTCAGACCACAATGCTTTGAAACTAGAACTCAGTCATAAGAGTAAAGTTGGAAGATCTCAAATACATGGAGGCTAAAGAGCATCCTACTAAAGAATGAATGGGTCAACCAGGAAATTAAAGAAGAATTTTAAAAATTCTTGGAAACCAATGAAAATGAAAACAGAACTGTTCAAAATCTTTGGGATGCAGCAAAGGCAGTCCTAAGAGGAAAGTATATAGCAATACAAGGCTTTCTCAAGAAACAAGAAAGGTCTCAAATACACAACCTAACCCTACACCTAAAGGAGCTGGAGAAAGAACAGCAAATAAAGCCTAAACCCAGCAGGAGAAGAGAAATAATAAAGATCAGAGCAGAAATCAATGAAATAGAAACCAAAAGAACAGTAGAACAAATCAATGAAACTAGGAGCTGGTTCTTTGAAAGAATTAACAAGATTGAGAAACCCCTGGCCAGACTTACAAAAAGAAAAGAGAAATGACCCAAATCAACAAAATCAGGAATGAAAGAGGAGAGATCACAACCAACACCAAAGAAATACAATCATAAGAACATATTATGAGCAACTCTATGCCAGCAAATTAGATAACCTGGAAGAAATGGATACATTCCTAGAGATGTACCAACTACCAAAACTGAACCAGGAAGAAATAGAAAACCTGAACAGACCTATAACCACTAAGGAAATTTGCAGTCATCAAAAATCTCCCAACAAACAAATGCCCAGGGCCAGATGGCTTCCCAGGAGAATTCTACCAAACATTTAAAGAAGAATTAATACCTATTCTTCTGAAACTGTTCCAAAAAATAGAAATGAAAGGAAAACTTCCAAACTCGATTTATGAGGCCACCATTACCTTAATCCCAAAACCAGACAAAGACCCCATTAAAAAGGAGAATTACAGACCAATATCCTTGATGAACATGGATGCAAAAATTCTCACCAAAATACTAGCCAATAGGATCCAACAGACATTAAAAGGATTATTCACCGCGACCAAGTGGGATTTATCCCTGGGCTGCAGGGTTGGTTTAACATCCACAAATCAATCAATGTGATACAATACATTAACAAAAGAAAGAACAAGAATCATATGACCCTCTCAATAGATGCAGAAAAAGCTTTTGACAAAGTACAGCATCCTTTATTGATCAAAACTCTTCAGAGTATAGACATAGAGGGCACATACCTCAATATCATAAAAGCTATCTATGAAAAACCTACAGCGAATATCATTCTCAATGGGGAAAAACTGAGAGCTTTCCCCCTAAGGTCAGGAACGTGGCAGGGATGTCCACTATCACCACTGCTATTCAACATAGTATTAGAAGTCCTTGCCACAGCAATCAGACAACAAAAAGAAATCAAAGGCATCCAAATCGGCAAAGAAGAAGTCAAACTCTCACTCTTTGCAGATGATATGATACTTTATGTGGAAAACCCAAAAGACTCCACCCCAAAACTACTAGAACTCATACAGGAATTCAGTCAAGTGGCAGGATATAAAATCAATGCCCAGAAGTCAGTCGCATTCTTATACACCAACAAGACACAAGAAAGAGAAATTAAGGAGTCGATCCCATTTACAATTGCACCCAAAACCATAAGATACCTAGGAATAAATCTAACCAAAGAGACAAAGGATCTGTACTCAGAAAACTATAAAATACTCATGAAAGAAATTGAGGAAGACACAAAGAAATGGAAAAACGTTCCATGCTCATGGATTGGAAGAACAAATATTGTGAAGATGTCAATGCTACCTAGAGCAATCTACACATTCAATGCAATCCCCATCAAAATACCATCCACTTTTTTCAAAGAAATGGAACACATAATCCTAAAATTTGTATGGAACCAGAAAAGACCCCGCATAGCCAGAGGAATGTTGAAAAAGAAAAGCAAAGCTGGTGGCATCACAATTCCGGACTTCAAGCTCTGTTACAAAGCTGTCATCATCAAGACAGTATGGTACTGGCACAAAAACAGACACATAGATCAATGGAATAGAATAGAGAGCCCAGAAATGGACCCTCAACTCTATGGTCAACTCATCTTTGACAAAGCAGGAAAGAATGTCCAATGGAACAAAGACAGTCTCTTCAACAAATGGTGTTGGGAAAATTGGACAGCCACATGCAGAAGAATGAAACTGGACCATTTCCTTACACCACACACAAAAATAGACTCAGAATGTTTGGAAAACCTAAATGTGAGACAGGAGTCCATCAAAATCCTAAAGGAGAACACAGGCAGCAACCTCTTTGACCTCAGCCGAAGCAGCTTCTTCCTAGAAACATCGCCAAAGGCAAGGGAAGCAAGGGCAAAAATGAACTATTGGGACTTCATCAAGATAAAAAGATTTGCACAGCAAAAGAAACAGTCAACAAAACCAAAAGACAAGTGACAGAATGGGAGAAGATATTTGCAAATGACATATCAGATAAAGGGCTAGTATCCAAAATCTATAAAGAACTCATCAAACTCAACACCCAAAGAACAAAGAATCCAATCAAGAAATGGGCAGAAGACGTGAACAGACATTTTTCCCAAGAAGACATCCAAATGGCCAACAGACACATGAAAAAGTGCTCAACATCGCTCGGCATCAGGGAAATCCAAATCAAAACCTCAATGAGATACCACCTCACACCAGTCAGATGGCTAAAGTTAACAAGTCAGGAAATGACAGATGTTGGTGGGGATGCAGAGAAAGGGGAACCCTCCTACACTGTTGGTGGGAATGCAAGCTGGTGCAGCCACTCTGGAAAACAGTACAGAGGTTCCTCAGAAAGTTGGAAACAGAGCTACCCTACAATCCAGCAATTGCACTACTGGGTATTTACCCCAAAGATACAAATGTAGGGATCTGAAGGGGTACATGCACCCCGATGTTTATAGCAGCAATGTCCACAATAGCCAAACTGTGAAAAAAGCCAAGATGTCCATCGACAGATGAATGGTTAAAGAAGATGTGGTATATATATACAATGGAATATTATGCAGCCATCAAAAGGAATGAGATCTTACCATTTGCAATGATGTGGATGGAACTGGAGGGTGTTACCTGAGCGAAATAAGTCAATCAGAGAAAGACATGTATCATATGACCTCACTGATATGAGGAATTCTTAATCTCAGGAAACACACTGAGGGTTGGTGGAGTGGGGGGTGGAGTGGGAGGGATGGGGTGGCTGGGTGATAGAGACTGGAGAGGGTATGTGCTATGGTGAGCGCTGTGAATTGTGCAAGCCTGTTGAATCTCAGATCTGTGCCTCTGAAACAAATAATGCAATATATGTTAAGAAAAAAAAAAAGAAGACAAAGATAGCAGGATGGGAAGCATGAAGGGGGGAAATCGGAGGGGGAGACGAACCATGAGAGACGATGGACTCTGAAAAACAAACTGAGGGTTCTAGAGGGGAGGGGGATGGGAGGATGGGTTAGCCTGGTGATGGGTATTAAAGAGGGCACGTTATGCGTGGAGCACTGGGTGTTATGCACAAACAATGAATCATGGAACACTATATCAAAAACTAATGATGTAATGTATGGTGATTAACATAACAATAAAAAAAGCACATTTTGTCAGTTAATTCCTCGATATCCTTACCCTGTGTTAGGCATTTTCTTCATGCAGTCAGAATCAGCTTACATCTCCATATATACTCCAGCCCTTCCTACTTATGTACCCGGCCACAGACAAATCTACATTTGTTGATTTCAGATTAGTCTCTTCATATAAAAGGAGTTTTCATTTAACTCTGACATTTGCCACAAGAGTCACAGTCTATCAACTAGTTCATTGCTCAGGAACTCATTGTCACACTATTAGTCACTATTTATTGAGCATCAGGTGCCAAGTACACGGCTCAGCATAGCACAGGTATTATCTCTAATCCTCTCAGCAAGACAGCATGTTGTGTTTCTCCCACATCCAGATAGAAAAAAATGGTCTCAGGAAGCTTAAATCTTGTGCCCAAAGTCACACAGCAAGTAAATGATGACGTCCAGATTAAAATACAGGTGCGCCTGAGTCTAAATGGCTTCTTTTCACTGCCTCACGCTTCCCCCATTAGTATCTGCCAGTTTACGACATTATACTCAAAATTTGGCACTCCTGTAACAATGTTATTGATCCCTCGTAGATGTTGTAAGCTTTGATGATGGGATTGTCATCCCATTTGCAAAAGGAATGTTGAAAAATGAACCATGTTCCAGTCAGGTGTCTTTGGGTTGCAAGAAGGAGAAACTCACTCAAACTCATTCAAATAAGAGGTAAGTGAAAAGGCCCAAAGACAAGAAACTCACCTGGGTCCCATAGGGACTAAAGCAAAGAACTGAGAAAGCAGGAACAACTCAGAGGCCATGAGCTACAGACATCTCTGGGGACCACAGGGTCAGTCTCCACCTTCAGTCTTCCTGCCCATGACCATGGCCACCCATTGCTCCAGTATCCTGTGATTAGAAGACCATCTCCGGGAATGCCTGGGTGGTTCAGTCGGTTAAGCAAGCCTTTGACTCAGGTCATGATCCCAGGGTCCTGGGATCGAGTTCTGCCATCGGGCTCCTTGCTTATGTTAGAGAGGAGCCTACTTCTCTCTCTGCCTGCTGCTCCCCCTGTTTGTGCTCTCTCTCTCTGACAAATAAATAAGTAAAATCTTAAAAAAAAAAAAAAAAGAGAGACCATCTCCAACTGCATGAAGTGGCTTTTCTGTGTCCAAGTAGAGAGGACCCTTCTGTGTCCAAGTAGAGAGGGCCCTTCTCTGCAAATCCTCTCTCTTGATGGCCCACCAAAACCTGCTGAAGAAACCACAGTCCCTAATAATGAAGAAGTGAGCTGCAGAAATATCCTAACTTTGAGCAAATCCAATGCTGGCTTCATCAGAGTATTACTAAAGTCAGCACAGGAGACCTATAGAACAATGCCTGGCCCTGTGGCTATGGACTGCCTGGTCTAGACACCTGCAGTTTCTATCTTGCTGGAGCTTCTCCACAAAACCAAGTCTCTTTAAGTAGGAGAATTCTGGCCCAAGTTTTAAGTTGTCATAAAATCAATGTCTTATTGTCTTCTCTTCCATGATCTGGTGGCACCAATGGTTATCTTGATCTTAGCTTTGTATCATTGTTATCTTAACCCTAGCAAATTGGAAGAATTTTGAGGACAGAGATGCTTAGGCAGCTTAGATGCTGAAATTAAAGATTGGACTAACTTGGCAACAACTCAAGGAATCCCAGCAGCTGCCAGAAGCTGGGAGGGGCAAGGAATGGATTCTCCCCTAGAACCTCCAGATGGGGCATGGTGGCCCGGCCAGCACCTTGGTTTCAGCCCAGGAATGCTGATTTCAGACCTCTGGCCTCCAGAAATAAGAGAAAATAAATTTCTCTTGTTTTTAAGTCACCAAGCTGGTGGTAATTTGGTATGGCAGCCATGGGAAGCTAATATACTTAGACCTATAAAAATTGTACATATAAATGAGTATAGCACCACAATAAATTCCAGGAGGACGCTGGCCTATGTATGGACATTTGTAATCTCTGTTAATATTGCCAAGTGCGCCCCATAATGACGGAGTCATTTGACACTCCCAGCAGCAAAATATAAAGTTTACAATATGTTGACACTCTTGCTATAACAAAGTTATTAAAAGCTTTGATTATAAAATAAAAATAGTATTCTAATTGTAGTTTTAATTTTAATTTTTATTATTACGCATTACATGGGCTTATTATGTAAGAGTCATTTGTATTTCTTTTTTCTGAAATACCCATTTGTATCCACAGCCATTTTTCTGTCGTGGTTTGATATTTTTTCCTAGTCAATATCCATGAATCTTCATATGTTTGGGTAATTAACTCTTTGACTCATTTGTTTTTATTTATCATTTGTCTTTTGACTCTGCTTGTCATCCAAGATTTTTATCATAGAGGATTTTGAAAAACGTTTATGTAGTTAATCGATATCTATAGCTGCTGGCTCTGGAGTCATGTTTTGAAAGTCTTTTCCACATCAAGATTATTTTTAAAAGTGCTTTCTTCTAATTTAATTATGGATGGCTTCATTTTTTCACATTGAAACCTTTGATTATTTTAGAATTCATTTTGGTGTTAAGTGTGAGAGATGGATTAAACTTCATTGTTTTCCCACATAACTATCCTGGAGTCCTAACACTACTATAAATGATCCATCTTTTTTACCTTTTTATGTATAAATTCCCACATGTATTTGGGTCTGCTTCTGGACTTTCTCTTCTGCTACCAAGATCTTTCTGTCTACACTTTTTTCTTTTTTCATAAAATAAAACAGGCTGTGAAACGTGAACTCTGGTTATGTTGGCATTTGAGCTCTTCCCAAGGCTGAGGCATCAGCCACCATCAGATCTATTCCCTTGGCTCCTAGACCAGATGTGAGGGACCCTGTGGGAACTTGCAGCATTGGGAATCCCCCATAGGCAGGCCCCACACTGCAATCAGGTGGCTGTTTCATGCTCCTGCCTATCCTCCTGGTGAGGTAAGACTGCAAAGGATGGGCCTGTTAGTGGTGGCAACTACAGAATACCCCCTCCCCTTGGATTCAGGAATCCAATTGTGGGGCACCTGTGAGGGAAATGAATAAAAACCATCACTGTTTCGTCAAAGTGGTTACATAGATGCAAAATTACAGCCTGGGCTAGTGACCTTACATAGCCACAGGATGTCTTGGGAATCCTCTAAGCCTTCCACCATGGGAACCATGAAATCTCTAAAGCCATTCTGGGAGCAAAAAATAAGCTAGCACATAAGGGTCACTGAGTATTCAGCATCAAAGCCAGGAGTTGTGTTAAAACTGCAATGGAACACACTGACCTTTGCTTCCCATAGATCCAAATATGGGGTCAGGGGGAGACAGAAGGAATTTCTCCAATGTATCCCTTTCCTGTGATTGTTTAGAAACCTTGCCATGTTTCTATGCTCTGTGGAATTCCTTCAGAGTTTTTTCTTGCTTGTTTATTCATTTATTTAAGGCTCTTTGAATGCATAGGCATGCTTAATATGACTTGATATATGCAGTTTTTCTTGTCTTAAAAGTAAAAAAACAAATAAATAAAAGTCAGCTAACAGGATGCCAGTTGCAGGCAAATGCAGACAGGCAGGAGAGGCCAGCTTGTTTCTCAGCTTAATGGCAGCAGAAGATCCTGTCAATCAATTCCAAGAGAGTATCATGCCTCGGAGACTAGAGACTCCACCCAGAACTCCCAAAGTGTTACAGGACCTGCACACACTCAAAGACCCCTTCAGAGCTCGTGAGCAGAAAGGTGTCCACCCTCCTTCTAGTTAGTCTAGATGGACCCCCACTTTAGGGACAGCCACAGTGGCAGAAGTTCCTCTTAAAATCAAAATTAGCTAAGGAGAAAAAGAAAGATAAACTTTGCTTCCTTCTTCAACTTTAAAGCAAAAGGGCTTATCCACTGGGCTCAGGGTTATACAGTCGCTGGGAAGTGCGTGAGAGGAATTCTGTCTAGAATCTGCTGGGAGAAGAGTAAGGGAATAATGGGAGAGGCTAGTCAATGACCACAGATAACTGCTGCTTAAACACATCCAGTCAGACTCAGATCCAGCAATATTGACGTTCCACAGTGACATTCTTCAACCCCGACAGCCTTTTATGGTGAGCTACTAACACTTTTTTAAAGAGGTTTTACACATCTTGATAAAGAGAGAAGGGATGTCTTTGGGCATCTGAAATAAAAGTGGTAGGGAATAAGATAGGAGACTGTAAATTGGAATCTGAAGGCACACATTTATTATGATTTTTATGTAGACACACATGCACACGTGAGCTCCCATACGTGTGTGTTATAGAACTTTCTCTCCACTCAATATCCTGGGTAACTGAGAACTGATTAAAGTAGACAGCCTGTGTTCAGTTACCATCTAGACCCTTCAAGAATTCTGATGCTATCGTGTCTTCTTTCATTTTATTGGAGCAAGAGGCAACCATCTTTCTTGGAAAGATGAATAACCAAAATTTGGAAAAAATATTGAAACATCATAAAATGTCCAAACCACCAATATACCTACCAACACATTTGATCTTGCAGATTTTTGTTATTAGGAAAAGTAATCAAGGTTAGCATAGAAATGAGAAGGCTACAAGATATTTCAAATATACAGAGTCCCTTCTTCTCTAGCTGGATTAATAAGTGTGGCACATTTTGCTTTTGATTATTTACTGATCTCTCTTATAAGCATCACATCTCAAAATGGCAAGAGGTCAAGATGGAATAACAGGGACTGAATTTATCTTCTTGTAATAACCAAAACAAAAACAAAATAAAACAAATAACATTTATGAAACAATGAATTTCAGAACACCAGGCATGATCTCTGAGATCATAATCAAATAAGAATAGCCCTAAAATTGCTCATCTTTGAGAGAGTTTCCATATAAGGCACAGTAAAGGGGAAACAAGGCAGAGGCCAGCCAACTCCCCAGGTTTAGAAAATGGATTGAGACAACAAGACAGAAGAAAGAGAAATTAAGGAGTTGATCCCATTTACAATTGCACCCAAAAGCATAAGATACCTACGAATAAATCTAACCAAAGAGACAAAGGATCTGTACCTAGAAAACTATGAAATACTCATGAAAGAAATTGAGGAAGACACAAAGAAATGGAAAAACATTCCATGCTCATGGATTGGAAGAACAAATATTGTGAAGATGTCAATGCTACCTAGAGCAATCTACACATTCAATGCAATCCCCATCAAAATACCATCCACTTTTTTCAAAGAAATGGAACAAGTAATCCTAAAATTTGTATGGAACCAGAAAAGACCCCGAATAGCCAGAGGAATATTGAAAAAGAAAATCAAAGCTGGTGGCATCACAATTCCGGACTTCAAGCTCTGTTACAAAGCTGTCATCATCAAGACAGTATGGTACTGGCACAAAAACAGACACATAGATCAATGGAATAGAATAGAGAGCCCAGAAATGAACCCTCAACTCTATGGTCAACTCATCTTTGACAAAGCAGGAAAGAATGTCCAATGGAAAAAAGACAGTCTCTTCAACAAATGGTGTTGGGAAAATTGGACAGCCACATGCAGAAGAATGAAACTGGACCATTTCCTTACACCACACACAAAAATAGACTCCAAATGGTTGAAAGACCTCAATGTGAGACAGGAGTCCATCAAAATCCTGAAGGAGAACACAGGCAGCAACCTCTTTGACCTCAGCCACAGCAACTTCTTCCTAGAAACATTGCCAAAGGCAAGGGAAGCAAGGACAAAAATGAACTATTGGGACTTCATCAAGATAAAAAGCTTCTGCACAACCAAAGAAACAGTCAACAAAACCAAAAGACAAGTGACAGAATGGGAGAAGATATTTGCAAATGACATATCAGATAAAGGGCTAGTATCCAAAATCTATAAAGAACTCATCAAACTCAACACCCAAAGAACAAAGAATCCAATCAAGAAATGGGCAGAAGACATGAACAGACATTTTTCCAAAGAAGACATCCAAATGGCCAACAGACACATGAAAAAGTGCTCAACATCGCTCGGCATCAGGGAAATCCAAATCAAAACCTCAATGAGATACCACCTCACACCAGTCAGAATGGCTAAAATTCACAAGTCAGGAAATGACAGATGTTGGTGGGGATGCAGAGAAAGGGGAACCCTCCTACACTGTTGGTGGGAATGCAAGCTGGTGCAGCCACTCTGGAAAACAGTATGGAGGTTCCTCAAAAAGTTGGAAATAGAGCTACCCTACAATCCAGCAATTGCACTACTGGGTATTTACCCCAAAGATACAAATGTAGGGCTCCGAAGGGGTACATGCACCCCGATGTTTATAGCATCAATGTCCGCAATAGCCAAACTGTGAAAAAAGCCAAGATGTCCATCGACAGATGAATGGATAAAGAAGAAGTGGTATATATACACAATGGAATATTATGCAGCCATCAAAAGGAATGAGATCTTGCCATTTACAACGACGTGGATGGAACTGGAGGGTATTATGTTGAGCAAAATAAGTCAAAAAGAGAAAGACATGTATCATATGACCTCACTGATATGAGGAATTCTTAATCTCCAGAAACAAATGGAGGGTTGCTGGAGTGGGGGGTGGGGTGGGAGGGATGGGGTGACTGGGTGATAGACACTGGGGAGGGTATGTGCTCTGGCAAGCGCTATGAATTGTGCAAGACTGTTGAGTCTCAGATCTGTGCCTCTGAAACAAATAATGCAATATATGTTAAGAAGGAAAAAAAAGAAGAAGATAGCAGGAGGGCAAGAATGAAGGGGGGAAAATCAGAGGGGGAGACGAACCATGAGAGATGATGGACTCTGAAAAACAAACTGAGGGTTCTAGAGGGGAGGGGTGTGGAAGGGTGGGTTGGCCTGGTGATGGGTATTGGGGAGGGCACATTATGCATGGAGCACTGGGTGTTAGGCAGAAACAATGAATCATGGAACACTTCATCTAAAACTAATGATGTAATGTATGGTGATTAACATAACAATAAAAAAAAAAAAAAGAAAATGGATTGAGTCCAGGAAGACCAAGGCAACTAGAGTTTGCAGGACAGAGTACTAAGGAGGGGAGATCTGCAGAGGACCCCAGAGATCTGCAACGGGTCTCACCTGAATATTCAGCAATCATTAATCAGGACACACATGAAATTTTGTAAGGTCATGGAAAGAAACATACTCAGGGCCAAGAATAGTGCTTTTTCCCACCAGCCAGATTAGTGATTATCATAATTCATAGGAGAATTGGGTAGTGTGCCTTAGGAGGGTTTTGCTCCAGTAATAGAGAAAAATTAACTGCTCTGGCCTTGCTGAGCAAGTCTGAAACGTGAGACCCAAAAGAATCAAAGTGTTTTCAAGTAACTGAAATACATAATACAACAAAAACCTCCAAAAATTGTACAGAAATTTAAAATATCCAGCACCAACAAGATAAAATTTTCACTGCCTTTCATACAATCAAAGATCACCAGACATGGAAAGATCCAGGAAAATATTATCTATAACAAAGAGAAAAATCAATCAATTGAAAGTTACCCAGAACTGATCCCGATATTGAAATTAGCATACAAGGACATCAAAACTATTATTATAATCATATTCCATATGTTCAAAAGTTAAGTAGAGACATGGAAAATTTTTTAGGAAAAAATTCCAATTCAAGTTCTAGATCTAGAGATAAACCCTACAATGTCTGACTGAAAAATACACTGGATGAAATTAATAGCAGATTAGACCTAGCAGGAAAAAAATTAATATACTTTAACATACAGCAATAAAAACTATCCAAAATCAAACACAGAAAAAAATGGAGTGACATCCCATCACATTTTCCATATTCTATTGGTTAGAAGCAAGTCATAAATATGTTCCACCAGCGTTCATGGGGAAGGCACAAAAGAAAGGCATGACAATGAAGGTCATCTTGAGTGTGTCCATCACACTATTCAAAAAACAAACAAAACAAAACAAAACTGAAATGACATTATTAATATGAGACAGAGTGAACTTCAGGGCAAAACATATTACCAGAGATAAATATGATCAGTTTAAATAATAAAAAGATCAAATCATCAAGAAGGCATAATAATCATATACATGTATGTACCTAATAGAAGAACTTCAAAATAAATGATGCAAAATCTGAGAACTACAAAGAGAAATAGACAAATCCACAATTACAATCAGAGATTTCAATCTCTTTCTTAATAGAACAAGTAAACAGAGAAAGTATTCAAGTTGTACAAAATACATTCTCTGTCCATCTTGGAATTAAATTAGAAATCCATAACAGAAAATCATTGAGAAAAATGCCCCAATATTTGGAAACTAGATAACACTATTCTAAATAACTAATTGGTCAAAGAATAAATCAAAAGGGAAATTAAAAAGTATATGAATTGAATGAAAATATAAAGACAACATATCAAAATTTGGGTTGTTGATAAGGCAGTTCTTGGGAAATTTACAACAGTAAATGCCTAACTTGGAAAAGAATATCTCAAATCAAGGATTTCAGCTTCTTCTTCAATAAACTAATTTTTAAAAGGGCAAATGAAACTCAAAGTCAACAGAAGAAAGAAAATAATAAAGATCAGAGTAGAAATGAAGGCAACAGAAAGTGGGAAAACAACACTGGAAATGAATGACACCAAAAGTTGGTTCACTGGGAAGATTAAAGTTGGTTAAAATATAGATACAAATTACTAACATGAGGAATGAGGGAGGCAACATCACCACATATTCCACAGATGTTTAAAAGATAACCAAAGTAACATTATTTTTAAAAAGTTATGCTAATAATTTAGAAAACAGTTGCAATGGAAGAATTCTTTGAAAGATACAAACCACCAAATCTCAAAGAGAAATAGATAACCTGAATACCCCATATTAAAGATATCCAATTATTACAGCAGCATTTAGTGAAAAGACTATCCTTTCTTCACTGAATTGGTTTTTTTTCTCCCATTTTTTTTATGGTGGCATTTATATATAGCATAAACTTTACCATCTTAACAATTTTAAATGTACAATTCAGTGGTATTAAATACATTCATAACATTGTGTAACAATTACCACCATCTACTTCCAGAACTCTTCATCTTGTAAAACTGAACCTCAGTGAAGAAAGGATAGTCTTTTCACTAAATGGGGCTGCAATAATTGGATATCCATATCTGTGATTCATACCTGGCACAATATAGAAAAATTAACTCAAAATGTACCATAGACTTCTATGAGCAACCCAAAGGTACAAAAAAGAAAACATAGGAGAAAATATTTGCAGCTTGGTTTAGGCAAAGATTTCTTATATATATAACAACAAAAACATCATTCATGAAAGAACAAATTGGTAAATTGAACTTAATCAAAATTAAACATGTCTGTTCTTTGAAAGACACTAATCAGAGAATAAAAAGAGAGACTACAAAGTGGAAGAAAACATTTGCAAAGAATATAACTGATGAAGGACTTGTATCTAAACCACATAAAGAATTTTAAAAACTCAATAATCTGAAAATAAACAACCCAATAAAAGTGGGCAAAAGATTTGAATAGACACTTTAGCAAAGAAGATATATAGATGGCATATAAATACATGAAAAGATGCTCAACATCATTCATTATTATGAAGATACAGATTAATACCACAACGAGATGCTGCTACACACCTATTAAAATTATTAAAACCAAAAAGACTGACCATTCCAAGTGTTGGCAAAGATGTGGAGGAACTGGAACTCTCATACACTGATGGTGGGAATGTAAAATGGTCTAATCACTTTGGAAAACAGTTTGACAAGGTGTTACAGCCAGTTCAATGGAGAATCCAAAGCACCACACATGTATAAGCACAGATAAGAAATGAGATAAATTTATGACTAGATGTAAAACTGATCAGGGCATTAATCAACTGCATTCCACTGGCCCCAATTTGCATATCATCAACAAGAATCATCTGTATTACTCTCAGTTTTCTACAACTTACAGAGTTGTGAACTAGCTCACAGAAAATGGAAGGTGGAGATAAGCCAGATGGATGAGCTGTTAAATAAATCTTTGACAGATGCTGAGCTGATTTTTAATTGTATAATGGTCATGATTTTGCCTGTTAAAAAATTACCCTTTAACAGGAACTTTAAGTGATGCTTAGCTCATAATAAATACTCAATAAATATTAGCTTTTCTAACATTAATTTCATTAATATTTAAAATGACTTGATTCATTTTGAGTCACAGGGGCGCCTGGGTGGCTCAGTTGGTTAAGCGTCTGACTTGTGATTTTGGCTTAGGACATGATCTAATGGGTGGTGAGATCGAGCTCCCTGTCAGGCTCTGCACTCAGCGGGGAGTTGGCTTGTGATTGTCTCCCTCTCCCTCTGCCCCTCTCTCCCCTCATACTCACTCTCTCAAATAAATAAGTAAATATTTTTTAAAAATGACTTGAGTCACACTTTAAATTCACCAGGGGCTGGTGCTTTCATGTGTTCAGTCATTTCAGATGTTCATCTGGTCACTGTTGAGCAATTCCTGGGAATAAGGCACAGTGTTCACTGTTAGTATAAGAAAATAAATTCCTCTTTCCCATTTTTCCGTCTACTGTGTGAAATGCTGGTTCCTGAAAATATCTCCAAAACAACCTATTGATAAGACAAAGCTGAGTTTACTCTTCTGTAGCGAATCTAAGTAGCGTTTCAGAGGGGGCAGGCAAAGTAAAGGTTCAGGTGAGATTTTGAAGTCTAGTTTAAAGTGAATCTTTCAGTGAGGTAGGTCATGGGCTTAGGAATGGTTAAGGATCAGGACATAGTATAGGATTGGTGGATACAGAGGGGTAAGGAATTTGTAATGAGGGTTCAAATGTATGAAGTTCAAAGATGCAAGGTATAAGACATTGGTGCTTTTTCTGAAGTGTTGATGGGTCTTTCAGAAAGTTTCTGGAGTGATTAATCAAGTTATTTACAATTTCTTGGGCAAGAGTTTCCTGAGATAGTGATGCATGTTGATGAATATAGTGGAAAAGCAAGGTCATATTAATGTAGGCTTTAAGCTGTGTGGATGTGGATGGCTTGGTTCTCAAGTAGTATCTCTCTTTTGTACTTGTCCCTGAGCATTTATTATTTATTACCTATCTTGATAATTATATTTCTGGTGCAAATGTCTCAATACTACTACTAATAATAACACTAGCAACTATGGTTATTACAGCAGAAGCAACAGCTGTACTTATGCCATGCTTATGTGGGTCTGTAACTCTGAAAGCAGTCTTATAAGGTACCCTCATTGTCCCTACTTTATAGATGGGGAAACTGAGACCTGGGCAGGATTAACTTATCTCAGGCTCCCTGGCTAGGAAGTGGCAGAACACAGAATTGAATGCAGGCTGCAAAGTCGACATCACCCTCCACAGCTAATGGGTAAACTTTTAAATGTCAGGCCCCAGGGCCATGGTCTTTAGCATCCGGTACAGTCCTGGGTACAGAATATTAATAAGCTCTCGCTAAGCATTTGTGGAGGATGCTGAACAGGGAGATGAGTTGTCCAAAATCATACTGAGAAGCCTCCCAAAATGGGGGCATTTTCTGACTTGCAATCTAATCTCTTTCTATTAGCCACAGTTGCTACTTAGTTGGCTGGCCAAGAAAGATACTGCACATTTTTTATTTCTGTTTAACGATTGCAGTCTTAAAGCTCCCACAGTCACTCAGTCCTTGATTTGGCTGCATAACACACACAGCAAAACCATAAGGACTCTATTACCAGCAAATTGGCACTTTAAGCCACAACACTGGTTCAGTCTGGATGCATTAAAGGCCCAATGCGGGGTGGAAACCTTCGTTCTCTAGCTTTTTCCATTATATACCGAAGATCATTGATCCCTTGGGTAAAATATAGGGAAAGATGAATTTAGAGCACGCGACGAGGAAAGAGAACAAAACTCATGCTTGTTGTGTCCTTTTCACCCCAGTCTCCATGAAATTTTTATAGCTCTCAGTAATGTGGTTTTATTATTTTGTTTGTATTTTTTTACTTGATACAAATTAATATGACTACGATTGTCGCCATGTGTATCTAAACATAATATTCAACGCTAATGATCTGCCATGCCCTGTGCTTTTCCTCTGCCACATCCAGGACAAGTGCCAAGGAAATCTATAATTCATATTTAGTTTGACAGTTCCTTTGGAAATCAGGTTTTCACTGATTTGTCATACCAGTTTCCTTTTCAAATCTGGAGGGGTCTTTTGAGCTTTTCATCAAGCACCTTGAAGCTGTTACAAGCGGTGACAATCCATTCTGAGGCTTCTCAGTGTTGTTTTCACCTGCATCTCAAGTTCACTTTGTAGTTTAATTCTGTTGGGAAATAAATCAGAACAAGATGCAGTGATGTTTATATTCATTAGTGTGAGATGAATCATTTATTGGACCAGATTCTTTCTTTGAATTCATAAGCAGTGCAAGGGGGAAAAAATCCACAAATAGAATAATCAGCATATGAGGATTTAGCGATAATCTCTTTTGTATTTATGCTAAAAAAATAAATTTAAGGGGCACCTGGGTGGCTCAGTCGTTAAGTGTCTGCCTTCAGCTCAGGTCATGATCCCAGGGTCCTGGGATCTAGCCCCGTATCAGGCTCCCTGCTCGGCGGAGAGCCGGCTTCTCCCTCTCCCACTCCCCCTGCTTGTGTTCCCTCTCTCACTGTGTCTCTCTCTGTCAAATAAATAAAATCTTTAAAAAATAAATAAATAAATTTAAAAGGTTTTAACAGAATTGACTTGGATTTGATAGAAAAAATTAATAACACAACAATTCATAGGTTGGAAATTTCCTGTGAACAGACAGGGGAATAGAAAATGGTTAAAAGTTTCAGAATACTATCTTTGGTTTTGTGGGCTTCATTCTATCAGAATGACTTTCTGATTTTCTTATAATATTCTTTTCCCTTGTGGAAACTCATTTAAAACGTGTCCTTTTTTAAAATGAAAAATGTAAGTTAGGAGGATTTCTGCTTCTAGTCATGAATGACTAGGTAATATGTTACCTAAACTAGAAAAGCAGGAAAAAAAAATACATAAAACATCTAAGCTACTAAAAGTAAGGAATTACTAGGCTGATATTGAGTAAAAGAAGGTTGAAAGGTAAGGCCATGTCTTCTGCCCATTTTTTGACTTGATTATTTGTTTTTTGGGTGTTGAGTTTGAGAAGTTCTTAATGGATCTTGGATATCAGCCCTTTATCTGTAGTGTCATTTGCAAATATCTTCTCCCATCCTGTGGGTTGCCTCTTTGTTTTGTTGACTGTTTCCTTTGCTGTGAAGAAGCTTTTTATTTTGATGAAGTCCCAAAAGTTCATTTTCGCTTTTGTTTCCCTTGCCTTTGGAGACATGTCTTGAAAGAAGTTGCTATGGCCGATGTCAAAGAGATTACTGCCTATGAACAGACACTTCTCCAAAGAAGACATACAAATGGCTAACAGACACATGAAAAAATATTCATCATCATTAGCCATCAGGGAAATTCAAATCAAAACCATATTGAGATACCACCTTACACCAGTTAGAATAGCAAAAATTGACAAGGCAAGAAACAACAAATGTTGGAGAGGTTGTGGAGAAAGGGGAACCCTCTTACACTGTTGGTGGGAAAGCAAGTTGATACAACCACTTTGGTAAAGTGTGGAGGTTCCTCAAAAAGTTAAAAATAGAGCTACCCTACGACTCAGCAATTGCACTACTGGGCATTTACCGCAAAGATACAGATGTAGTGAAAAGAAGGACCACATTCACCCCAATGTTCATAGCAGCAATGTCCGCAATAGCCAAACTGTACAAAGAGCCAAGATGCCCTTCAACAAATGAATGGATGAAGAAGACGTGGTCCATATATACAATGGAATATTACTCAGACATCAGAAAGGATGAATACCCAACTTTTACAACAACATGGATGGGACTGGAGGAGATTATGCTAAGTGAAATAAGTCAAGCAGAGAAAGTCAATTATCCTATGGTTTCACTTATTTGTGGAATGTAAGGAATAGCATGGAGGACAATAGGAGAAGGAAGGGAAAAATGAAGGTGGGGGGAATCAGAGTGGGAGATGAACCATGAGAGATTATGGACTCCGGGAAACAAACTGAGGGCTTTAGAGGGGAGGGGGTGGGGGGATGGGTTAGCCTGGTGATGGGTATTAAAGAGGGCCTATTCTGCATGGAGCACTGGGTGTTATACACAAACAATGAATCATGGAACACTACAACAAAAACTAATAATGTACTGTCTGGTGACTAACATAACACAATAAAAAAGAAAGAAAGAAAGGTAAGACCAGCAGGCCAGACCACTTTTGTCTTAAGGACAATTGTTAATCCTAAAAACAGGGCTGACGATCTTAATTATACTTTTGAAAATGTCACCAGGACACACAAGTGAGAGTTCGGAGCCTGCCAGTAAACAACCTCCTATTTTGGTCTAAGATTCTAAGAGCAAGGGTAAAATGAAATTCAACCAGTCTTAACACAGATCACAACCTCACTTCAACTCTTCTGCATAGTCCAGAAAATTCTAAATCCTAAAACTGGATTAAGGTCATCCCAGATTGCTAGTGCCCCCAGGTACCTGAAAAAGTTTATGGAAAAATCTTCACTGGAGGAAAAATATGTCATCCTATACTGCAAATGATTTCTACAAATAATTTTTCAAACACAATATTCAGCATACAGTCAAAGATAAGCAGGCACACAGAAAGACAAGACACTATAAATGTGAGTCAGCAGAAACAATAAACTGGAATAAGATGCAAAATATGAAAATCAAAGAGATATATTTGTGGGTAGGTAAATTTAAGTGACGATTGTGTAAGACAGTAATAATGAGGATAATATTATTTGTAATGTACAAAAAAATGAGAACAATTAAAATAGTCTTTGTTGTTAGAATTGAGTGTTTAATCAAATGGTGGAATACTATAGAGCAAGGGATCAGCAAACTATGACCCATGAGTCAAATCCAGCTGGTGGTCTGCTTTTTCCATAGCAAATACATGATAGACTGATGTGGCCCACAAAGACTAAATTATTTACTTTCTAGCCCTTTACAGAGAAAGTTTGCTGACTCTTGATGAAAAAAAAAAAGAAAGAAAGAAAGAAAAGGAATGAATGAAGTGAAGTTACACACAACATAGTTGGATCTTCAACATATATCATTCAGGAAAAAAAAAAAGGCAAGGCCAAAAGAAAAAAGTCCAATATAAGTCCATTGACATAAAATTTAAAAAGCCAACAAAACTATAGTTGTAGGATGTATTCTTAGGTGGTCATACTATAAAGGAAAGCAAGGAATTGATGACCATAAATGTCCAGAGAATGGCTATGTCTAGGTGGGAGAGATGGGGATGCTGCTGGGAGGGGCAGGTTGGGGATGCTGCTGGGAGGGGCAGAAGGAGTGGTTGCATTCTATTTCTTTGTGTGGCAGTTGAGTGTTTACAATAACATGTTAAAAGGTGTTTTATGTTTTATGCATTTTTTCTGCATATGTATTCTATTTCATAATAAGAGATGTATTTATTTTTTAATAAAAGATATTTAAAAGATCAATTTTATGCAAATTAAAAATAAAGAGAGGAACAGGAGTAAGGGAGGGAGAAAAGAAGCTACAAACTTTTAGCCCACCAGGCAAGATTGATGTTCTTTGCCTACATGAAAAAAAAAAAAATTCTAAGCAATATTTTTAACTACCCCTTGATTTGATAGGTGATTTCATAGGAAATGACTGCCCATTTATATGTTTATAAAGTGTGTAGTGTGTAGCTTGGAGAAAAGGTCAGAGTTTTGGCAGTGAATAAAATATTTATGAAAATAGCCTCCCTATTCTGTTTCCCCACCTGTGTCCAGCCACCCAACCTTGTCATGTGTCAACGATTTGCCCTGGTCTCTGCATCCTTAAGAGAGATTTTCACCACATCTTCTCTAAAGGAGTTGAGCCTTTTTTCCATGGTTGGCAGGGCCCTCATTCTTTTATTCATTTCCCCTTTCTCTTGGAAAATATTCCACTTACCTTTGCTTCACTAAGGAGCGTTGCGTAGAGTGAATGACAGTTTTAGAACATGTGTCGCAAGGATTTCTGAGCTGCCATATCACATGACTTCAGGGCAGACATTCACATTCTGGCAAGTTCCCATTGTTCCACAATACCCAAGTCACTTCACTTAGGCAGCAGCCTGGCTAGCACTGTGTGGAGGAGTTCATAGTCATAGTTCTGTGGGTTTCACACAATGCAGAATGAGTTAAGTCTATAGCATAAAGGATTCAAGTAAAACAATAAATGAACCTCTTCTCCCTAAAAGTTTCAAGACAGTAACAGGAGCAGTCTATTTGTAGTGTTATCAGAATACCCAGCTATATCCAATGTATGCATCTTTTAAACTTTCATTTAGATTGTGGCAGTTGATTCACACAATTAAAACTACTGGCAGTAGCCACAGTAATTTAAATTTATGTGAAATGCATCAAGCAGACCTACATTTAAGTCTGGGCTCTCTGTTTTACCAGCTGTGTGATCTTGGTTAAGTTGCTTAATCTCTCTGAACCTGAAAATGCTGATGACTAGTGTGTCTATCTGCCATAGAGAATTAAGTGAGATAATACATGTAATTGCACAGTGCCTGCCATATAATATGTACCTTGTAACTATAAGGTAATACTCTTTTATTTATTCTCTGACCATCCCTCTTCCCTCCAAATATGTGTCTTTCCTCCAGTATCAAACCACTCATCCAGTCCAGAACCTGGGAGGGATCCTCCAACCCTTCTAATGCCCCAGTCTCCCCACGCCCATTTCCTCCATATTGACATAAGCACCAAGCACCACCCATTATGACTTCATTCCCACATGCTATGTCATCTCTTCCAAACTGCTTAAGGGACACTTTACCTCCATTTTTGCCCCCTCTGTTTACCCATCCATTCATCCATCCATCCATCCATCCATTCACTCAAAATCATATTGAGCATGCAGAATGGCTGGAAAAGACCTCTCTGAAGAGGTGACTTCTGAGTAGCTAGGTCAACTGAGGGAGTGAGCATGGTGATTTCCTGGAGAAAAGCATTCCAGGAAGAGAAAATGATATGTGCAAAGGCTCCAAGACCAAGGTGTTTAAGGGTCAGAAAGGAAGCAGAGCATCTTTGTTGAGTGCTAGGAGTTGCAGTTTGAGTGACCGTCATAGGCTTGAGTACCATGAGGAACAACTGACAAGTTTGAGCAGAGAGATGACATTTCTAGAGGATCACACTCTGAAGGCAAGAGGGGGACAGAAGAACCCCATAGAAGACCACTGCATGGATCAAGGTAGTATAGTCTAGGAAGGCAACAGGTCCCCCTTCTAAAACACAGTTCTGATCAGGTCACTCTCCTCAGCTGGCCCATGCAATTACCACACATACCCACTCCAAAAACCAAAGTTTTCCTCACTGCCCAGGGAATAAAGTCAAACTCTGGACCCCTCTCCCAATCACTGTGTCATGATCCCATGCCTCTGCACCTGCTGTTCCCTCTACCTGGAATGCTCTTCTCTCCCTTGTCTTTCCAATTATTCTTCAAAACTCTGCTTTATGAGCTCCTCTTAGAAGCTATCCTTGATCCCCCTTCATCTCCCCTCCCTGAAAGACTTAACTACCTCCTCTTCTGAATCATCTATCCCCGTAGGCCATAAAACTATGATCATATTTTGTCATTCTGTCCTGTAATTATCCACCATCAAGTGCTTCATCCCATGTCCACCCTCCCGTAATGTTTTTACCTTGAGCCCTTTGTACAATCACTGCCATCAAGTATGTGTTTAATCTGTGATTAATTTAGTTCAGTAGTAAATAGAATCTCCTTTCTGGGTAATTTTTCAAGTAAAGTAGATTGCTTGACATTGTTTGGGCATCATTTTGTTGGAATGTCAAGAGTCTCCATTGATACCCCTTTTGAGACTTTTGTCTCAGTGTTCACATGTCACACTGCCAATTGCCAGATGAGCTCTGATTCAGAAGTTAGTGATAAATGCTTCCCCCACATTAATTTTCTCTTTGCCTTTCCTGGGCTTTGAGTGCAGTTTCAGTAGTGAACTTCAAGTTGAGTTCCCTGGCGCCAGACTTCCTGACCTCCAGCCAATCCTAATCTAGCTCCTGCTTCTCACTCAAAACCAAAGAAAAGTCATGTCCCCTTGTTGATTCATCTTGACTTCAGCTCTGAGAAATTCTCCCCAAACGCAGCTTTTTAAATATTCTATTTTGAAATCCATCATAAAAATCTCCTTCAGTCCTTCAGCAGGCATCTGCTCTACTTCAGTAGGCTTTAAAATGGTGTCTTTCACAGATTTTTCTCCAACTCTATGGAAAATTAGCAGAGTGATGCTGAACTAGAGCCTGCGTCTTATTGTATGATGTGGTTTGGTTTTGGCCTGGCCACATTTCTTAAGTCCTGATTTCATTTCCTATTGCTTCTCCTGCGTGTTAACTTTCTGCTTGGTAAAATTGCAAATTCCCAATGAAAGCATTCTACAATTGATTAGACTCAGGCCGCTTGGCAATTTCTTTCTAATCTCTTTGATTGTGCTTTCTATAAAAATGACAGCCCTGGTATAAATCCTCGTTTAAATCAATACCAGTAAGTGCTAATATCTTCATAGCACTGGAGATGAAAATGTCAAATGGTACCTGCTGGGCATTAGAACTACCACTGTAAATCATCAAAAATTAAAGCAACACCAAATTGATTTCATTTTCCATCTTTTTAAATGAAATAACTTTCAGATTCATTATTTTTCCATGGAGTTACTGTTTTCTCATTTGCACTTATACTCTGGTTGGGCAAGAGTGATGAACTGACTTTGGCTTGGCAGAGATATTGATGTCTTCCAGCAAAATATCCAGCAGCCAGGCCTGCACTGGGAAGAGCCTTGGGATAAAGTGGATATTTTAGGGTATGAAGTTGCATTTTAATCAATCTCCATGTGATAACACCTCAACAGAGTGGAATCTTGGTTGAAGAACTACACCACAAGAAGGTGCCTCAAAATGGTACAATCACAGAAGAGAATTCCTAGCCCTTCTTCTCCCAGCCTCTAAGTTACTGCCCAAGCTGCCACAAGCTATCTGAGACAGTGTCTCCTCCAGGGCGTGGCTGCCTGCAATCTGGGTGTCTCACCATCGAAATACAGGGAAATTGCATAGCCTGAGTGATAAGCTTTCAAGTAACTGTGGAAGATTGGGGCAAGCATGTGGTTTTTAAAATCTAGGAGGACTTAACTATCTTGTCCAACTTCCCACCCTACTCATTTGATCAGCTAAGACACTGAAACCTTAGGAAATTTAATGGCAAAGTGATGATCACAGATTTAAAGGCAAAGCAGCAGATCTCTAAGATATTAAATCCCTGTTTTTCCTCACTGCATCACAGAGAAAATATAAGAACCTTACCCACATTGAGCAAAGAGCATGCAAAAATCTGATGTGTGTGCTCATAAAATAGTTAATAAAATTCATTCATAAAATAGTTAATACACATTCAAATCAAAACCACATTGAGATACTACCTTACACCAGTTAGAATGGCCAAAAACTGACAAGGCAAGAAACAACAAATGTTGGAGAGGTTGTGGAGAAAGGGGAACCCTCTTACACTGTTGGTGGGAAAGCAAGTTGATACAACCACTTTGGAAAACAGTGTGGAGGTGCCTCAGAAAATTAAAAATAGAGCTACCCTATGACCCAGCAATTGCACTACTGGGTATTTACCCCAAAGACACAGATGTAGTGAAAAGAAGGGCCATATGCACCCTAATGTTCATAGCAGCAATGTCCGCAATAGCCAAACTGTGGAAAGAGCCGAGATGCCCTTCAACAGATGAATGGATAAAGAAGACATGGTCCATATATACAATGGAATATTACTCAGACATCAGAAAGGATGAATACCCAACTTTTACAACAACATGGATGGGACTGGAGGAGATTATGTTAAGTGAAATAAGTCAAGCAGAGAAAGTCAATTATCATGTGCTTTCACTTATTTGTGGAACATAAGGAATAGCATGGAGGACATTAGGAGAAGGAAGGGAAAAATGAAGGGGGGGTAATCGGAGAGAGAGATGAACAATGAGAGACTATGGACTCAGAAACAAACTGAGGGTTTTAGAGGGGAGGGGCATGGGGGGATGAGTGAGCCCAGTGATGGCTGTTAATGAGGGCACGTACTGGGCGCCTGGGTGGCTCAGTTGGTTAAGCGACTGCCTTCAGCTCAGGTCATGATCCCAGGGTCCTGGGATCGAGTCCCGCATCGGGCTCCCTGCTCTGCAGGGAGCCTGCTTCTCCCTCTCCCACTCCCCCTGCTTGTGTTCCCTCTCTCGCTGTGTCTCTCTCTGTCAAATAAATAAATAAAATCTTTAAAAAAAAAAAATGAGGGCACGTACTGCATGGAGCACTGGGTGTTATACAAAAACAATGAATCGTGGATCACTACATCAAAAACTAATGATGTATTGTATAGTGACTAACACAACATAATAAAATAAAATTTAAAAAAATAAAAAAAATTTAAAATGCAACAAAAAATAGTTAATACACAGAGCGAAACTCGTCATGTGTATTAAGGAATGGAGGAGTAGCAGGGAAAAAGTAATGTTACAGACAAGGTGAAGTTTTAATTTAACTGGTCAGTTTCAGATTTTCTTCCACACAAAATGATTTTTATGCTTCTTGTATGGTCCCTTCCATCTCCTATAGAGGATGTTAGTTAGCAATCAAATGCTTAAGAAATATGTAGCCCAAGGTGGGGCAGAAAAAACATATCTAGTAGACAAAGCCATTCATAAAGGACCTAATCCTTGAATGATGGAGAATTAGGAAAATTTCCAAGAATTGACAACAAAGCTTTCTCCAATCTCTGTTTACTTCATTAAGTTATTTACCATTGTAAGTTCCTAACAGCAGAAACCAAAGTACAAGACCCTCAAAATTACTCATCTCTCCTCTCATAAGCTTAAACCTTGCTAGAGTAGCAAGCGTAGGTGGCTATGGGGATCAGGCAGCTAAAAGAAATGAGCAATGTGTAGACTGGCAAATTCAAGAGCACAGCCAAAGGATACAGCCCATGCTTAGCTGTAACAAACTGTTGACACTGAAAAATGTAGATACAAAATTATTGGCTTGTCTAATTTTTGCAAAGATGTCAGAAATCCAAAAATGGATGTGAGTCCTCTCAATTCATAAATATGATAATTAATTCAAAATAGTTTAAACACATCTGTAGGCTACCAGCGTGAGACCTTTAATTTAAGAGTGAGCCACCAATCTAGGGTTTAATTAGCAAGAACCCTTGAACCATGAAAAGTTACCACTTTCAGGAGAAACTTTGTAGCTTAGCTTGGCAGTTTCCATTTACCAATGAGCATTTTAAAATACTCGCTAAATCCATGATGTATGTCATATGGAAGAATGCATTTACATCAGAAACAGAGAGGTCAGAATTCAATTGCTTGTTCCAGAGAAAATGCTGTAGTTCGTGCAAGGATCAGTGGCACGGGAATCAGATTGTGCTTGCCTCTAGTTTAGCTCTGTCAGTGGAAGTGAATCACTCACCTGCTTGTGCAGAGTCTTTCTTATTTGTGACTTTGGAATAAAAATACTGATTTCCTTGAGCCACAACTTTATCATGAGAGAGGGTGAACAAGAAATAAAAATTTCATTTTAGAAGCACACAAGAGGATCCACATCCTGACTTTCTCCAAACTGAGGTCCCAAATTCAGAAGGGATTAGAACTTTGGTGTACACTCTAAAAAGAGGCCCAAAGGCAGAGAAGGATGGAAGTCAGGCCTCAGGGATAGCAAAGTAGACCTTCAGTACTCTTTTCTCAGAGCACTGGGACCACAATTTTGACCATTTCTGTGAGACCCTCTCCTACTTTGGTGTGCTTTTACGTCTAAAGGCTGCCCTGTGTTTCTCTTTCAGTAACTACCCTTGGGCTAGTAGAGCTGCTTTGCTTATACAGGTTGTTGGAGGCACCTGGGAGTTTGTACACCCCTGAGTTAGGTTTTAGCAATGACAGCTCCTTTGCTTCCAGTGGAGATAAATTCTGAAATGTAATTTACCTTCCAGAGCTCCCCTGCAGGACCAGATGGAGATTTGCCTGAAATCACACACCTGTTTCATCTACATCCACCTTCCTTGTCCTGCTTCCTCCATTCCCCCATCAGTGTCTGGGGAGCACGTCCTTAATAAATCACTTACATGTGAATGCTTCTCTCTTGGTCTGTTTCTAAGAGTCTGTCCTAAAACACCCACAAATTTATTGAAACTGCCTTATTTTATTAAAAGCTATATTTCCATCAAGAAATTTAAGATACTTTTACAAATGAAATGATTGCATCAGCTCTGGGAGAGTGTGTGTGTTTGTGTGTGTGTGTGTGTGTGTGAACAGTTACACTTTAAAAGTTATATAAGAAATGGTTATAGCTTTCATGATACTCTACGCAACCAAAGAGTAGTGAATAATATAAATCTCACTGAACAATTAGAGACATCTAAGCATTATAGGATATAATATCCAGGAAACAAAGCAAAAGAAAACCATTTTAACTGATTCTTCAGAGGTGAGATATTATGACATAAAGCATGATTCTATCATTTTTTGGATTTGAGGATCAAATATGTTATTTATTACAAAGAGATAAAGAATGTGGCATTTACAATTGCATTATTTTCCCATATCCCAAAATCAAGAAAAATATTCCTTCAAAAACATAAGCTGTATCAGTTTACCAATTTCACAGTAATTTGCAAATGCACAGATGTATAATTGGACTAACAGGTATTTGTGCAACTAACTGACACAAACGGTACTTAAATTATTGTGCATTTTTCAAAATAACTTAGTTGGATACTTTGTAGCAGATGCATTTAATTATAATTGCAAAAATCGGTGTGTAGATTAAATCTCAGGAATTGCCACTCTGTGCTTAAGAGCCATGTATGATTGTTTTATTTTAAAGATCTGTTCAGTTGTAGATAGATCAGAAATATAATATCATCACAGATAGTATAATTTCAAGTCATTTTCTTTATTTTTAAGACAATAGAAAGGGGGAAAATATTAAAACGTGAAAAATGTTCTGGCTGCTAAAGGATGTTTTAGGATGCCAAAACGTATTATTATTGGTATCATTCCTCAGTTACATGTATTATAACCAACTGATTTTTCTAGGACTGTTTCAAAAATAATTCAGTAAATATGAGAACAGGTCTTGTATCACAAAGAAATCTTGCCTGAAAATCTAGTAAGATGGAATAGCATCTTTAAACTTAGAACCTAGAAATAAAACATATTCAGCAAATCACAATTTGATTGTAAGGGCAAAATATCAATATTCTCAGGCACATAGGTCTCTGGGAGAATAGCACACATGTGCACGTGTGTGCGCACGCACGCACGTGCACACACACACACACACACAAATCCACTTTCCTGAGACTTTCTCCAAGAAAGAGAGAATTTAGTCCTGGACAAAGCTATGGTCAATGGAAAGTTAGAGTATGTAATGTTTACTGTTGATTAATTAATAAATAAGTTATATTTATAAGAATATTCCACCCAAATTCCAGATTATCCCAGTATGGTTGGAGATGGAATAAAGCCTTGCTTGCCTTCCCAGCTCACATCAAGGTTTGCCTCCTACAGGAAGCCATCCCATTTTTCAATCCCCCTCTGCACTGATTTGACATACAGCACTCTCTAACTTCAATCAATGGTTATCTTGCCATGTGTCCAAACTTTGTCCTCCCAACTAGATATTAGGCTCCTAGGAGTCTGGACAGACTATGGCTAATGTTTTCCCTGGGTGCTTCCCCCATGAGGAAAGATATGTACTCTAGAATCTTAAACAAATAATTGTGATCAGTTTATTGGCCCTCAGGATGTAATGAAGCTCATTCTTCATTTTTCCCATTTCAGTATTGCTCACTATGCTCTACAGAAATTGAAGCTTTAAGTTAAAGCCTGGATCTGAGTTTGGAGACATGGAGACCTCATTTTCAGATACATCTTGCTGCTATAAAGAGTCTCTTGGGACTCAGTTTTGTCATTCAGAAGGTGTGACAATAATGATCAACACGTACAGTTTTGAAGATTAAATGAGGAAAATCATATAATCAGAATGTTAAATAGGTCTTTGTTGTCACTCTGTGTTTATGTCTGAAGAGCCTTCTGCTTGCAATCTTTAACCAAATGTCAAGATAAGAAGGGTTTACATGTTTCCAAATTCCTAGAGTATGGAGAACAATTCTAATTGGCAGATTTGAGTCCAAGGGACTCGAGTCATTTTAGAAAAAGCATCCCCTCTGTCACTTTACTTTTCTTTAAAGATTTATTTATTTTGGAGGTGGGGAGAGGCAGAGGGTGAGGGAGAGGGAGTCTTAAGCTGACTCATTGCTAGCACGCAGAGCCCGATGCAGGGCTCGATGCAGGGCTCGATCTCACCACCCTGAGATCACCGCCTAAGCGTTGAATGCTTAACTGATTGCGCCACCCAGGCACCTCCCCCCGCCGCCACCTCTGTCACTTTAAAAAGCCATAATAAGTCTCTTCTCCCTAGTCCCCCTTATATTCCAATGAGAAAAGTTTAGGGGCTCCACTCAATTCTACAATCATTCGTTGAGTGACTGCAAAGTATAAAAAGCACTGGTTTTGCCCCCTTCCCCCTCCAACACACACCAGCTAAACAGCACTCTCTCCTCTGCTTCTCTCCAAATTCTAGCCCCCTATTCAGATAACAGAGCTTGCTTTCCCACCTGCCACTCAGTCCCAGCTCTTGAGTGTGGCCTCCTCTGGGGGTGTGGCCAGGTCCACCCTTTTCCCTCCAGAAACATCCAATGGGAGTGCCGTTTCAACCCAGACCACGCCCTCCATGCTAAACTGCAGGGGTGGGTCTAGGTGGGTGAGCAAAAAGAAACCCTGGGAGAAAGAGGAGAGTTAGAGCAGGATTGCCTAAATTTTCAGACTCCATTCTGAGAACTCCCCCACAGGCCCCCACCCCAGTAGGGATTGGTGTTCCATAGCATGATGTTTGGAAAGCACACTATGGAAAAAATCGATCCCTTGTTTAATGAAAAAAGGCCCTGGCCTTGCTTGAAGCCCTGTCTGAAGGATGCTCAGCCTGGAAACAACCAGGTCTCCTGTCTGCCGCTCAGTTCTAGACAACTGAGCAGGAACCCAGGGGCGTCAGATTGCAGAGTCATTTAAGCCTTTCTCTTTCATTTGCCCTCCCTTGATCTGGAAAGCCTCGGTGACAACACAGACTGGGGCAGAAGTCAGTCACCAGAAATAATTGCCTTCTTTGTCCTGTGGCTTCTCTTCATGGAACATGTGGTGTTGCCTTCATAAATGCTGGAGATTATCTAGCAACCTGAGACTGTGATCAGGCTGGGCGATCTGTGTCGTATGCCTTATTGCCAACAAACTCAAAGAAGAGGGGAAAAAAGAGCAGCCACAAACTGTCTCTTGGAACTTCTGCCTTCCCCTTGTCCAGAGCCAACACAAAGCCTCTTGTATCTTCCAAGAACTGGTCTTCCACACTAAAACTTGTAGGATGCTACTGTCAGCCAGGAAGCTACTTCCTCAATGGTATTAATGTAGGAATGTGGGATGACATTCTTCTTGCCCTGCCACACATCAGTCAGACACTAGGCTTCTGAAAATTCATAGTGTCCAGGTCTCATTGAAGGTCCTGGGATGCATTAGTGATTTGTAAGGGTGAATATAGTTGGTAGATTTTCAAAGGAGCTAACATTGCTGAAGGTATATGATAAAGAAAATTCTCTAAGAAAGGGAGCACTGAGTTGCCAGGAGAAAGTCAAGAGCAAAAGTGACGGGTTTCTTCAATAATAGCCTTTCTTGTCTTCTTATGGGAAGCTGGAATGTCTGAGGACCAGCTGCAGGAAAATCTATTCCAATTACGCAAGTATTTTGAGCATGTTTATGCTTGTATCCATGAGCAAAACTCTGGAATGGCGGTTTACTTTTCTGCCTATAGCACCCAGCTGAGTTCTAAGCTCACAGGGGCTCAACAAGTAAGTAAATGGTTGATTCATAAGATTCTTTTTTTTTCTTTTTTTTTTATTCTTATGTTAATCCTCATACATTACATCATTAGTTTTAGATGAAGTGTTCCATGATTCATTGTTTCTGCATAACACCCAGTACTCCATGCAGAATGTGCCCTCCTCAATACCCACCACCAGGCTAACCCATCCTCCCACACCCCTCCCCTCTAGAACCCTCAGTTTGTTTTTCAGAGTCCATCGTCTCTCATGGTTCGTCTACCCCTCGATTTCCCCCACTTCATTCTTCCCCTCCCGCTACCGTCTTCTTCTTCTTCTTCTTTTTTTTTTTCTTCACATATATTGCATTGTTTCAGAGGTACAGATCTGAGATTCAACAGTCTTGCACAATTCACAGCGCTTACCAGAGCACATAACCTCCCCAGTGTCTATCATCCAGTCACCCCATCCCTCCCACCCAACCCCCACTCCAGCAACCCTCAGTTTGTTTCCTGCAATTAAGAATTCCTCATATCAGTGAGATCATATGATACATGTCTTTCTCTGTTTGACTTATTTCACCCAACATAATACCCTCCAGTTCCATCGACGTCATTGCAAATGGCAAGATCTCATTCCTTTTGATGGCTGCATAATATTCCATTGTGTATATATACCACTTCTTCTTTATCCATTCATCTGTCGATGGACATCTTGCCTCTTTCCACAGTTTGGCTATTGCGGACATTGCTGCTATAAACATCGGGGTGCACGTACCCTTTCGGATCCCTACTTTTGTATCTTTGGGGTAAACACCCAGTAGTGCAATTGCTGGATCATATGGTAGCTCTATTTTCAAATTTTTGAGGAACCTCCATACAGTTTTCCAGAGTGGCTGCCCCAGCTTGCATTCCCACCAACAGTGTAGGAGGGTTCCCCTTTCTCCGCATCCCTGCCAACATCTGTCGTTTCCTGACTTGTTAATTTTAGCCATTCTGACTGGTGTGAGGTGGTATCTCATTGAGGTTTTGATTTGGATTTCCCTGATGCCCAGCGATATTGAGCACTTTTTCATGTGTCTGTTGGCCATTTGGATGTCTTCTTTGGAAAAATGTCTGTTCATGTCTTCTGCCCATTTCTTGATTGGATTCTTTGTTCTTTGGGTGTTGAGTTTGATGAGTTCTTTATAGATTTTGGATACTAGCCCTTTATCTGATATGTCATTTACAAATATCTTCTCCCATTCTGTCGGTTGTCTTTTGGTTTTGTTGACTGTTTCCTTTGCTTTGCAAAAGCTTTTTATCTTGATGAAGTCCCAATAGTTCATTTTTGCCCTTGCTTCCCTTGCCTTTGGCGATGATTCTAGGAAGAAGTTGCTGTGGCTGAGGTCAAAGAGGTTGCTGCCTGTGTTCTCCTTTAGGATTTGGATGGACTCCTGTCTCACATTGAGGTCTTTCAACCATTTGGAGTCTATTTTTGTGTGTGGTGTAAGGAAATGGTCCAGTTTCATTCTTCTGCATGTGGCTATCCAATTTTCCCAACACCATTTGTTGAAGAGACTGTCTTTGTTCCATTGGACATTCTTTCCTGCTTTGTCAAAGATGAGTTGACCATAGAGTTGAGGGTCTATTTCTGGGCTCTCTATTCTGTTCCATTGATCTATGTGTCTGTTTTTGTGCCAGTACCATGCTGTCTTGATGATGACAGCTTTGTAATAGAGCTGGAAGTCCGGAATTGTGATGCCGCCGGCTTTGCTTTTCTTTTTCAACATTCCTCTGGCTATGCGGGGTCTTTTCTGGTTCCATACAAATTTTAGGATTATTTGTTCCATTTCTTTGAAAAAAGTGGATGGTATTTTGATGGGGATTGCATTGAATGTGTAGATTGCTCTAGGTAGCATTGACATCTTCACAGTATTTGTTCTTCCAATCCATGAGCATGGAACGTTTTTCGTTTCTTTGTGTCTTCCTCAATTTCTTTCATGAGTATTTTATAGTTTTCTGAGTACAGATTCTTTGTCTCTTTGGTTAGATTTATTCGTAGGTATCTTATGCTTTTGGGTGCAGTTGTAAATGGGATCGACTCCTTAATTTCTCTTTCTTCTGTCTTGTTGTTGGTGTATAGGAATGCCACTGACTTCTGTGCATTGATTTTATATCCTGCCACTTGACTGAATTCCTGTATGAGTTCTAGCAGTTTTGGGGTGGAGTCTTTTGGGTTTTCCACATAAAGTATCATATCATCTGCAAAGACTGAGAGTTTGACTTCTTCTTTGCCGATTTGGATGCCTTTGATTTCTTTTTGTTGTCTGATTGCTGTGGCTAGGACTTCTAATACTATGTTGAATAGCAGTGGTGACAGTGGACATCCCTGCCACGTTCCTGACCTTAGGGGGAAAGCTCTCAGTTTTTCCCCCATTGAGAATGATATTCACTGTGGGTTTTTCATAGATGGCTTTTATGATATGGAGGTATGTACCCTCTATGTCTATACTCTGAAGAGTTTTGATCAAGAACGGATGCTGTACTTTGTCAAAAGCTTTTTCTGCATCTATTGAGAGGATCATATGATTCTTGTTCTTTCTTTTGTTAATGTATTGTATCACATTGATTGATTTGCGGATGTTGAACCAACCTTGCAGCCCAGGGATAAATCCCACTTGGTCGTGGTGAATAATCCTTTTAATGTACTGTTGGATCCTATTGGCTACTATTTTGGTGAGAATTTTTGCATCCATGTTCATCAGGGATATTGGTCTGTAATTCTCCTTTTTGATGGGGTCTTTGTCTGGTTTTGGATTAAGGTAATGGAGGTCTCATAAATCGAGTTTGGAAGTTTTCCTTCCATTTCTATTTTTTGGAACAGTTTCAGAAGAATAGGTATTAATTCTTCTTTAAATGTTTGGTAGAATTCCCCCGGGAAGCCATCTGGCCCTGGGCTTTTGTTTTTTGGGAGATTTTTGATGACTGCTTCAATTTCCTTAGTGGTTATAGGTCTGTTCAGGTTTTCTATTTCATCCTGGTTCAGTTTTGGTGGTTGATACATCTCTAGGAATGCATCCATTTCTTCCAGGTTATCTAATTTGCTGGCATAGAGTTGCTCATAATATGTTCTTATAATTGTTTGTATTTCTTTGGTGTTGGTTGTGATCTCTCCTCTTTCATTCATGATTTTGTTGATTTGGGTCATTTCTCTTCTCTTTTTGATAAGTCTGGCCAGGGGTTTATCAATCTTGTTAATTCTTTCAAAGAACCAGCTCCTAGATTCGTTGATCTGTTCTACTGTTCTTTTAGTTTCTATTTCATTGATTTCTGCTCTGATCTTTATGATTTCTCTTCTCCTGCTGGGTTTAGGCTTTATTTGCTGTTCTTTCTCCAGCTCCTTTAGGTGGAGGGTTAGGTTGTGTACTTGAGACCTTTCTTGTTTCTTGAGAAAGGCTTGTATTGCTATATACTTTCCTCTTACGACTCCCTTGCTGCATCCCAAAGATTTTGAATAGTTGTGTTTTCATTTTCATTGGTTTCCATGTATTTTTTTAATTCTTCTTTAATTTCCTGGTTGACCCATTCATTCTTCAGTAGGATGCTCTTTAGCCTCCATGTATTTGAGTTCTTTCCGACTTTCCTCTTGTGATTGAGTTCTAGTTTCAAAGCATTGTGGTCTGAAAATAGGCAGGGAATGATCCCATCTTTTGGTACCGGTTGAGACGTGATTTATGACCTAGGATGTGATCTATTCTGGAGAATGTTCCATGGGCACTAGAGAAGAATGTGTATTCCGTTGCTTTGGGGTGGAATGTTCTGAATATGTCTGTGAAGTCCATTTGGTCCAGTGTGTCATTTAAAGTCTTTATTTCCTTGTTGATCTTTTGCTTAGACGATCTGTCCATTTCAGTGAAGGGGGTGTTAAAGTTCCCCACTATTATTATATTGTTGTCAATGTGTTTCTTTGCTTTTGTTATTAATTGCCTTATATAATTGGACACTCCCATGTTAGGGGCATAGATATTTACAATTGTTAGATCTTCTTGTTGGATAGATCCTTTAAGTAGGATATAATGTCCTTCCTCATCTCTTATTACAGTCTTTGGTTTAAAATCTAATTTGTCTGATATAAGGATTGCCACCCCAGCTTTCATTTGGTGTCCATTAGCATGGTAAATTGTTTTCCACCCCCTCACTTTCAATCTGGGGGTGTCTTTGGTTCTAAAATGAGTCTCTTGCAGACAGCATATCGATGGGTCTTGTTTTTTAATCCAGTCTGATAGCCTGTGTCTTTTGATTGGGACATTGAGCCCATTTACATTCAGGGTAACTATTGAAAGATAGGAATTTAGTGCCATTGTTTTGCCTGTAAGGTGACTGTTACCATATATTGTCTGTGTTCCTTTCTGGTCTATGTTGCTTTTAGGCTGTCTCTTGGCTTAGAGGACCCCTTTCAAGATTTCCTGTAGAGATGGCTTTGTGTTTGCAAATTCCTTTAGTTTTTGTTTGTCCTGGAAGCTTTTTCTCTCTCCTTCTATTTTCAATGACAGCCTAGCTGGATATAGTATTCTTGGCTGCATATTTTTCTCATTTAGTGCTCTGAATATATCCTGCCAGTCCTTTCTGGCCTGCCAGGTCTCTGTGGATAGGTCTGTTGCCAATCTAATGTTTCTACCATTGTAGGTTACAGATCTCTTCTCCCGAGCTGCTTTCAGGATTTTCTCTTTGTCTGTGAGACTTGTAAGTTTTACTATTAGATGTCGGGGTGTTGACCTATTTTTATTGATTTTGAGAGGGGTTCTCTGTGCCTCCTGGATTTTCATGCCTGTTTCCTTCCCCAATTTAGGGAAGTTCTCTGCTATAATTTGCTCCATTATACCTTCTGCCCCTCTCTCTCTTTCTTCTTCTGGGATCCCAATTATTCTAATGTTGTTTCGTCTTATGGTATCGCTTATCTCTCGAATTCTGCCCTCGTGATCCAGTAGTTGTTTATCTCTCTTTTTCTCAGCTTCTTTATTTTCCATGATTTCATCTTCTATATTACTGATTCTCTCTTCTGCTTCATTTATCCTAGCAGTTAGTGCCCCCATTTTTGATTGCACCTCATGAATAACCTTTTTGATTTCTACTTGGTTGGATTTTAGTTCTTTTACTTCTCCAGAAAGAGTTTCTCTAATAACTTCCATATTTTTTTCAAGCCCAGCTAGTATCTTTAAAGTGATGATTCTGAACTCTAGATCTGACATGGTACTAATGTCCATATTGAGGAGGTCCCTGGCAGTCGGTACTACCTCTTGTTCTTTTTGTGAGGTGATTTTTTGTGTCTTGTCATTTTGTGCAGAGGAGAACAGATTAATGAGAGAACAAAATGCTAGCAGAGTAACCACGTCCCCCAAAATATACTCTAAACACATCAGAAAAGACCTGAAGCAGTGGGAAAAGAAAGGGAAATAGAGAAAAAAGAAAAAGGAAAAAAAGAAAAAGAGAAAGATAAAGATAAAAACAAAACAACAACAACAACAACAAAAAACCAGAATGTGATCAAATATGATCAGGCTGGTATATAGATCAGTGCCACACACTAGATTTGGGGTGTATTTTGGTCTTTTAGAAGAAAGTGCCTCCCAAAATTTTAAAGAAAGAAAAACTTATATATGTACAAAAATAAGGGTTGATATGATGAAGGGATGTGTGACTGTAAAGATGGAAATTATAAAAAATTTTATAAAAGGAATTGATAAGTTGTTTAAAAAAAGAAAGAAGAGGATTTTAAAAAAGAAAAAAGAAAAAAAAAGAGAGAGGATGTGATCAGGCAGGGGAATAGAAAACACCATATACTAGATATTTAGGGTATATTTTAATCTGTTAGAAGAAACTATCTCAAAATTTTCAAGAGAGAACAACATATATATAAGCCAAAAATATGGGTAACTACTATGAAGGGATAGAATATGACTCTAAAAATGAAAAATAAAAATGTTTTTTTTAAAAAAAAAGGGATTGATAAGGTGTTGGTTGAAAAAGGGAAAAAGAAAAATTCAAAAAGAAAAAAAGGCAGTTAAAAAAATTAACTTTGAAAGACTAAAGAATCATGGTAAAAAAGCCATGAATTCTATGTGCAGTATTCCCCTAGCGCTGGAGTTCTGCCATTCTCATTGATCGGTAAACTTGGTCTTGGCTGGCTGTTCTCGCTGATCTTCTGGGGGAGGGGCCTGTTGCCGTGGTTTCCAAATGTCTCTGCTGGAGGCGGAATTGCCCCACCCTTGCCCCCTCCCGGCTAAGTAATCTGCTCGGGTTTGCTCTCCAGGGCTTTTGTTCCCTGCGAGCTTTCCGTACAGCTTTGGAAGCGGAGAGTGAAAATGGCGGCCTCCCAATCTCCGCCCCGGAGGAGCCGAGAACTCGGGCCCCACTCCTCAGTGAGCCCCCAGAGAAAAGCCGTCAGTCACTCCCGTCACCCCGGTCTCCGGCCGCACTCCGTGCTCACCCGGCCTGTGACTGCGCGTTTCTATCTCCGGCACTCAACCCCAGGTGGAGTCTCCAGACCCAGCAGATCCCTGCGGTGCACTCCCGCACTGCTCCTCCCGGGGAAGGAAGGTGAGTCTCCCCAGATCTGCCGCTTGTTGGGTCCCTGCTGGAGGAGCAGTGGCCCAACTGTGCCGCGGATCACGGTTTATGGCAACCCCGAGCTGAGAGCCCACACCTGGGCTCCGCCTCTGCAGCCGGCTTCCCTGCTCCATTACCTGGGAGCTCTGCCACACTCAGGCACCCCCGGTCTTTCTGTGACCCCGAGGGTCCTGAGACCACACTGTCCCGGAGGGTTCCACCCCCCGCTTAGCCACCAGAGTGACGTCCCTCAGTGGAGCAGACTTTTAAAAGTTCCGATTTTGTGCTCCGTGGTTCTATCACTTGCCAGAAGCGGCTGATGGAGGCCCCTCCCCCACCGTCTATCCTCCCGAATATCGCCTCGGATTCACTTCTCCGCACGTCCCACCTTCCAGAAAGTGGTCGCTTTTCTGTTCAGAGAGTTGTTGCTCTTCTTTTCTTCAATCTCCTGTTGAGTTTGTAGGTGTTCAGAATGGTTTGATCCCTACCCAGCTGAATTCCTGAGAGGAGACGAAATCCAGGTCTCCTACTCCTCCGCCATCTTGCTCCACCAATTCATAAGATTCTTATCACTTGGCACTCAGGAGAATCTCAGGGAAACTGATACTTAAAAAGAGTAGATAACTTGCTCAAGGTGAAACAGCTAGGAAGTTATGGAATCCAGATTTGAATCCAAATCTGTTTAACTAAAAGTGCATGCTCTTTTCCCAGGTCACTGGAGAGGGAATGAGGCACAAAATCATGCTTAGGAGCACAGACTTGGAGGCTAGACTTCCTAGGTTTGAATTCTGGCTCTCCCACTAAATAGCTGTGTGATCTCAGGCAGGGCAGTAACTTAACCTCTTTGTGCCTTGGTTTTAACATATGTAAAATGGGGGTAATGAAAATATTTATTTTAAACATGAAATGAGTTAATATATGTGAAGTGCCTTGAACAGTGCTTAACATATACAGTGAGCACTCGGTTAATCGTTTTAACTATTTTATATGATTTTTGGAGTCAAGGAATGTATTCCATCCAGAAAAGAACCCGTGAATTAAGGTGTAAGTACCCTATGTGGCACCTCTTTTTCTTAAAAGATTTTTATTTATATATTTGAGAGACAGAGAGCACGAGTGGGGGAAGGGCAGAGGGAGAAGGAGAAGCAGGCTCCTCACTGAACAGGAAGCCCAATATGGGGCTTGATCCTAGGACCCCGAGATCATGACCTGAGCCGAAGGCAGATGCCTAACTGACTAAGCCACCTAGGCGCCCCTACGCTGAACCTCTTGAAAACATACATAATGAGGGAGTAAAGTGATTGAAAATAATCACAATTTTCCTTTTTACTAGAATGGTACATCATCCTCACCACCACCATCATCATCAGCTTCATTACCCTCAATTTTAAATATTTTTTAAAAGATTTTATTTATTTATTTGAGAGAAAGAGAGAGAGAGAGCATGAACGGGGGAGAGGGGCAGATGGAGAAGGAGAAGCAGACTCCCCACTCAGCAGGGAGCCCGCCAGGGCCTCACTCAATCCCAGGACCCTGGGATCATGACCTGAGCTGAAGGCAGACCAACTGAGCCACCCAGATGCCCCCACACCCTCAATTTTATTACCTTCAACACCAAGTCACCAACTTCCATTTCATGACATGTTTGCTTCATGTTTCATTTATACTCAGAAACTTCTCAGTTTGACGAAGAAAGGGCCCATGTCAAGGTCTTCATTCTCAAGTCAGGTGAAGAGGGACAGAGATGCTTATTTGTGTCTCATGTGTTTATATCTGACTCTCTTAGCCAATGGACAGCCTGACACAAGGTGGACAGAATGAGTCAAATGCATTTGCACTCAGGCCCCTGTTTTGTCATTAATCATGTAGTATCCCTAATCTACCTGAATCTCAGTTTCCTCGAATGTGAAATGAAAGGAAAAATAAGGTAGAATGACATGGAGAGTGTCAAGGCCAGATGACATTGGGTAGGCACTGAATAAATAGATCTTGACAGTCTCTTGCCCTGTCTCCACCACTTCCTATTTGACACAAGTTAAAATAAAGGGCAAGTATACTCCAAGAGTAATAAAATAGAATTAATTAAATGCGTGAAAGAGAGGAATAACCAAATACATTGGGAGCTAAGATAGTTCCTGTAATTGGCATCACATATGTCTCTGAGGCTCCCGGAAGCCAGGGCAAAAACTGAAACCAATGAATGTCCCAAGAAGGAAGAAGTGTAGCAATGCTTCAGAAGAAATGAAGTCTGAACTGGCAACAAATAATGACACATTTCTCATGTGAAACCTTATAAAAGTAACATAATAGGTCCCCTGATGACATCAATTTCATTTTAAAAAATGCTGACTGAGCTTTTACATGGATGTTTTAATAAGGAATGTGCATAAAAAATTAAGAAGTTAACATCAATATCCATTTCAGTTCAAATGATTCTGGAGGGGATTGAGCTGATATGGTCTAAGAATGATGCCTGACAGCAATCAAATATAATACAAGAGCAGAATGAGAAAAGCATCACCACTCTGAGTGCTATGGAATATGGAATTTATTAGAGGACTTCAACTTATGGAACTGCTAGGGGGAGAAAAGGGCCCAAACAACAGAGTTAAAGATCAGGGGGAAATCACCAACCAGGCTTCTTGGAGTGATTGAAAATAATCTTGGAGCACTGACACAGCTGAATGTGTCAGAGTTTTCACGGAAATTTGGAAGTCAAGCATATCCTGCAACTGGAGTCAGACCAGTGTCAGGACTGGTGTAGAAGTCTATGGAAGGCTACTGCTCATCTTTTAGTGCCTTTATGAGTTTGTAGCCAAGAGTCTGAGGGTAAACCTGGAGTTGCTTTGGTCAACAGGGTTGGGAGTCAGAAGGAAGAGCTGAACTTGGAATCAGGGGAGAGGGGAAAGTACAGGCAGAGACAAACTGGACCCCACCTCTGCATCTGTTTCTTGCTGCATCTGTTTCTTGCTGCATCTGACCACCACAACCTTCCAAGCGTACTAGCAGTGGCTTCATTTCACCCCTCTGAATCTCTCACAGAGTTCCCTTTTGGCCAACTCTAATCTGGACACTGGCAAAAGAAATTCTGGGAAATGCCATACCAGTTTAGCCAAGAGGTCCCTGAACAAAAATCACAGAGGACCGTTCCAAAGATTAAAAAGTTGTGCTCTGTGAAGTGCCTGATAGAGTGCCTGACACATAGATCATCCAAAATGTTCGTTCCTTTCAATACTTGGGCTCCTGGTTACAGGCCTCAACATGACAGACCCAGAGTTTTGGTTCAAAATCCCATGTCTTCCCAATCCAGCTCAGCTCTGCCCATTTGTCAGATGCCACAATCTATGACTTCCTGAGACCATCCTAATTTCAAACACAGTGGAGGCACATTTTATGCAGGGGTTAAGTGCTAATGCCAGAAAATAAGGAGAGAGTAATATGAGGTTAAAATCGCTGTCAGTTGCTCTTTATTTGGTTCAGCACCAGGAAAAAATGTTGGCTGAACTTTAGAATCTGTGATGTACAAATAGTAGATATTTTTAAACTCTGGGATTACACCCAATGCTACCTGACACTCATACAGAAGCTGACACAGACAGAAAACAGCAGATTGAACTTCCTTGGCTCAGTCACTCTGGGACACAAGTGTATTAAGTGGCACAGAGAGTGAAATTGTCTACAGTTTGTTTTCCTCTTTAATTTATTGCATGCATGTATACTTGAAGTTAGGTTAGATATGCATATTATGTGATCTTGTTCCAAAGTAAGGTTGCTAGCACAATATAAAATAACATTTTTGCTGCTTGCTGCAACAAGAGGGTCAGTATATCAATTAAGGTTAAGCTTGGCTATAAAGAAAACTCAATATAACAGTGGTTTAAGAAGTCCAAGCTCGGTGTTGGTGTGTTGCTCCATAATATCAGGAACCTAAGCTCCTTCTATCTTTATGCTCTGCTGTGCATTAACTATGTTCCCTACATTACCTCATGCTCCAGGGTAACTACTACAGCTCCATCCATCACACCTCCATTCCAGCTAGCAAAAAAAAAAAAAAGAGGAAAGAGACCAAAAAAGGAAAAATAGACCAAAGGTGCATTCCTCCTTTCTAATAAAGATTTCTTTTTGGAAGCTACTCATGGTGGCGCCTGGGTGGCTCAGTTGTTTGTTAAGTGTCTGCCTTCAGCTCAGGTAATGATCCCAGGGTCCTGGGATCAAGCCCTGAATTAGGCTCCTTGCTCCGCAGGAAGCCTGCTTCTCCCTCTCCTCCTCCCCCTGCTTGTGTTCCCTCTCTTGCTGTCTCTCCCTCTCTGTCAAATAAATAAATAAAATCTAAAAAAAAAAAGGAAAGCTACTCATGGCATTTCTACTTATGTTACAATGGTCAGCAGTTAAATCATTTATTCTCTGATCAAATTATTGTATCCTTGGTTTTAGATAAAATTCCAGGATATGGCAGAGAAGCCCTGAATAGCCGCTTGCTTTAATGTTTGACCTAACCCAAACTTCTGGGCTCTGTTGAAAGAGCCCTGTTGAAACAACCAGACTGAATCTAGCTGAGTCTAAAAAGATGCCAGGATTAAGAGTGACTAAAACAAAAGCATCCACTGTGGCTACAGGACTAGTCTATTTAATAGTATAATAATATGCTTATAATAATATAGAGTTTTTGCTGAGGATTTACTCTATACAAAGCATTGTGTATATTTTACCTTTTTTTAAATTCTCACAATCCTAGAAGATTTCACAAAAGAACAAATGGAGGCTCAGTAAGTTTAAAATCTTGCTCCAAGTCACACAACAAACAAGTACCGATCCAGGTATTGAACTCTGACCTACCTGACTGCTTTGCATCCACTCTCATTTTCCTTGTCCTCCCCTATACTGTTTAGTAAAGCACCTAGCACTGCAAAGTGCTTAGCACAAAGGAGAGGTATGAGGCAAGTTTGAAGGCATTAAAGCTGTGTTAGCAACTTGGCCAACTATATCAGTCAAGACTGTCTTTTGCCTGCGGTGTACCTCTAATGGGCAAGCTGGGCATTAACTCTATTCCCAAGGTTGTCTCATGTTCCCAGATTGCTACTCTGGCTCCAGCCATCACAGCAGCAAATGCGATAGCTCTCATCTACTGCGAGTGATGTCACCCTCTCCCTTCCTCACCTTGCCAGGGCTGGGGAATAGTAAGATGAGTAACTCCACATGCTTGCTTGGAGCTGCAATGTACATTGCCATTGACATGCTGGTTCTCAGGATTCATCTCAATATCCCAGGGAAGCTAAACACTTGAAGTCCTCCTTATTCAAGGTCATAAGAACCCAGTCCGTGAGTTGGGCCAGGACATTGTGTACGCCTACTCACATATCCATTTGAAGACATCCTTATTAACATATTGTTCCTAACTCTGCTGCATAATTAAGACCTTTGTTTTATGGCACATACATCAGACTCTGGTGAGTAGATGGAATTTTGTCTTAATTGTGAAAGCATAGCCTCTTATTTTGCTAATGAGGTCAAAGTAACAATGATCTGGTCTAAAGTGGGGCAAGAAAGAAGGATGCGAATCCTTGTTTTGCATCCTGTTATCCAAAAATTATGACCCAAATCATCAAAATAGACCCTCCACAAAGACTCCAAGAACTCCTAAAAGACAGACCATCAGTTTCTTTTTTTTTAAAGATTTTAATGATTTATTTGAGAGAGACAGAGACAGAGACAGAGAGAGCACACAAGCAGGGGGGAGGGACAGAGGGAGGGGGAGAAGCAGACTCCCCACTGAGCAGGGAGCCCTATGCGGGACTCAATCCCAGGACCCTGGGATCATGACCTGAGGTGAAGGCAGACACTTAACCAACTGAGCCACCCAGGTGCCCAGAGACCATCATTTTCAAAAAGAAATTTATTAAAGTAAAAGCATTTTACTTTATTTGTACATGAGTACAGAAACTTCTTTTTTTTTAAATTTTTTTCTCTTGTGTTTTTTTTATTATGTTATGTCAATCATCATACATTACATCATTAGTTTTTGATGTAGTGTTCCAGGATTCATTGTTCGCATATAACACCCAGTGCTCCATTCCATACGTGTCCTCTTTAATACCCATCACCATGCTAACCCATTCCCCCACCCCCTCCCCTCTAGAACCCTCAGTTTGTTTCTCAGAGTCCATAGTCTCTCATGGCTTGTCTCCCCCGTCAATTCCCCCCCCCTTCATTTTTCCTTTCCTGCTACCTTCTTTTTTTTCTTTTTAACAAATAATGTATTATTTCTTTCAGAGGTACAGGTCTGTGATTCAACAGTCTTACACAATTCGCAGTGCTCACCATAACACATACCCTCCCTAATGTCTATCACCCAGCCACCCCATCCCTCCCACCCCCCACCACTCCAGCAACCCTCAGTTTGTTTCCTGAGATTAAGAATTCCTCATATCAGTGAGGTCATATGATACATGTCTTTCTCTGATTGACTTATTTTGCTCAGCATAATACCCTCCAGTTCCATCCACATCGTTGTAAATGGCAAGATCTCATTCCTTTTGATGGCTGCATAATATTCCATTGTGTATATATATACCACCTCTTCTTTATCCATTCACGTGTTGATGGACATCTTGGCTCTTTCCACAGTTTGGCTATTGTGGACATTGCTGCTATAAACATTGGGGCGCATGTACCCCTTTGGATCCCTACATTTGTATCTTTGGGGTAAATACCCGGTAGTACAATTGCTGGGTCGTAGGGTAGCTCTATTTTTAACTTTTTTTTTTTTTATTATGTTATGTTAGTCACCATACAATACATCATTAGTTTTTGATGTAGTGTCCCATGATTCATTGTTTGCGTATAACACCCAGTGCTCCATTCAATACGTGCCCTCCTTAATACCCATCACCAGGCTAACCAATCCCCCCTCCCCCCTCCCCTCTAAATCCCTGTTTGTTTCTCAGAGTCCATAGTCTCTCATGGTTCATCTCTCCCTCCAATTCCCCCCGCCCATTTTTCCCTTCCTTCTCTTAATGTCCTCCATGTTATTCCTTATGTTCCACAAATAAGTGAAACCATATGATAATTGACTTTCTCTGCTTGACTTATTTCACTTAGCATAATCTCCTCCAGTCCCATCCATGTGGGTGTAAAAGTTGGGTATTCATCTTTTCTGATGGCTGAGTAATATTCCATTGTATATATGGACCACATCTTCTTTATCCATTCATCTGTTGAAGGGCATCTCGGCTCTTTCCACAGTTTGGCTATTGTGGACATTGCTGCTATGAACATTGGGGTGCATATGGCCCTTCTTTTCACTACATCTGTGTCTTTGGGGTAAATACCCAGTAGTGCAATTGCTGGGCCATAGGGTAGCTCTATTTTTAAATTTTTGAGGAACCTCCACACTGTTTTCCAAAGTGGCTGTACCAACTTGCATTCCCAGCAACAGTGTAAGAGGGTTCCCCTTTCTCCACAACCTCTCCAACATTTGTTGTTTCTTTCCCTGTCCATTTTGGCCATTCTAACTGGTGTAAGGTGGTAGCTCAGTGTGGTTTTGATTTGGATTTCCCTGATGGCTAATGATGATGAACATTTTTTCATGTGTCTGTTAGCTATTTGTATGTCCTCTTCAGAGAAGTGTCTTTTCATATCTTCTGCCCACTTTTTGACTTGATTATTTGTTTTTTGGGTGTTGAGTTTGAGAAGTTCTTTATAGATTTTGGATACCAGCCCTTTATCTGTAGTGCCATTTGCAAACATCTTCTCCCATTCTGTGGGTTGCCTCTTTGTTTTGTTGACTGTTTCCTTTACTGTGCAGAAGCTTTTTATCTTGATGAAGTCCAAAAAGTTCATTTTTGCTTTTGTTTCACTAGTGTTTGGAGATGTATCTTGAAAGAAGTTGCTGTGGCCAATGTCAAAGAGGTTACTGCCTATGTTCTCCTCTAGGATTTGGATGGATTCCTGTCTCACGTTGAGGTCTTTCATCCACTTTGAGTTTACCTTTGTGAATGGTGTTAGAGAATGGTCGAGTTTCATTCTTCTGCATGTGGCTGTCCAATTTTCCCAGCACCATTTTTTGAAGAGACTGTCTTTTTTCCATTGCATGTTTTTTCCTGCTTTGTCAAAGATTATTTGACCATAGAGTTGAGGGTCCATATCTGGGTTCTCTATTCTGTTCCATTGGTCTGTATGTCTGTTTTTGTGCCAGTACCATGCTGTCTTGGTGATCACTGCTTTGTAATATAGCTTGAAATAGGGCAATGTGATGCCCCCACTTTGTTTTTCTTTTTCAACATCTCCTTGGTGATTCGGGGTCTTTTCTGATTCCATACAAATTTTAGGATTGTTTGTTCCAGCACTTTGAAAAATGTCATTGGAATTTTGATCAGGATGGTATTGAAGGTATAGATTGCTCTGGGTAGCTTAGACATTTTAACAATGCTTATTCTTCCAATCCATGAGCATGGAATATTTTTCCAATTTTTTGTGTCTTCTTCAATTTCTTTCATGAGTGTTTTGTAGTTCCTAGAGTATAGATCCTTTACCTCTTTGGTTAGGTTTATTCCGAGGTATCTTATGGTTTTTGGTGCTATTGTAAATGGAATCATTTCTCTAATTTCTCTTTCTACAGTTGTGTTGTTAGTGTATAAGAAAGCAACTGATTTCTGTGCATTGATTTTGTATCCTGCCACATTACTGAATTGCTGGAGGAGTTCTAGTAATTTGGGGGTGGAGTCTTTTGGGTTTTCCACATAAAGTATCATGTCGTCTGCGAAAAGAGAGAGTTTGACTCCTTCTTTGCCAACTTGTATACCTTTTATTTCTTTTTGTTGTCTGATTGCTGTTGCTAGGACTTCTAGTACTATGTTGAACAACAGTGGTGAGAGTAGGCACCCTTGACGTGTTCCTGATCTTAAGGGAAAGGCTCTCAGCTTTTCCCCATTGAGGATGATATTCGCTGTGGGTTTTTCATAGATGGATTTTATGAGCTTGAGGAATGTTCCCTCTATCCCTATACTCTGGAGAGTTTTAATCAGGAAAGGATGTTGTATTTTGTCAAATGCTTTTTCTGCATCAATTGAGAGGACCATATGGTTCTTCTCCCTCCTCTTATTAATGTGTTCTATCACACTGATTGATTTGCAAATGCTGAACCACCCTTGCATCCCGGGGATAAATCCGACTTGGTCGTGGTGGATGATCCTTTTAATGTATTATTGGATCCTATTAGCTGGAATTTTGTTGAGGATTTTGGAATCCATATTCATCAGGGATATCGGTCTGAAATTCTCCTTTTTGATGGGGTCTTTGCCTGGTTTGGGGATTAAGGTAATGCTGGCCTCATAGAATAAGTTTGGAAGTTTTCCTTCTGTTTCTCTTTTTTGAAACAGCTTCAGTAGAATAGGTATTATTTCTTCTTTGAATGTTTGGTAGAATTCCCCAGGGAATCCATCAGGCCCTGGACTCTTGTTTTTGGGGAGGTTTTTGATCACTGCTTCAATCTCGTTACTGGTTATTGGCCTATTCAGATTGTCAATTTCTTCCTGTTTCAGTCTTGGCAGCTTATAGGTTTCCAGGAAGGCCTCCATTTCATCCAGATTGCTCAGTTTATTGGCATATAGTTGTTGATAATAATTTCTAATAATTGTTTCTATTTCCTTGGTGTTGGTCGTGATCTCTCCCCTTTCATTCATAATTTTATTAATTTGGGTCCTTTCTCTCTTCTTTTGGATACGTCTGGCCAGTGGTTTATCAATCTTATTAATTTTTTCAAAGAACCAACTTCTAGTTTCATTGATCTGATCTACTGTGTTTCTGGTTTCTAATTCATTGATTTCTGCTCTAATTTTAATTATTTCTCTTCTAATGCGTGGCTTAGGCATCGTTTGTTGCTTTTTCTCTAGTTCTTTAAGGTGTAGAGTTATTTGGTGAATTCGGGATTTTTCTATTTTTCTGGGTGAGGCTTGGATGGCTATGTATTTCCCCCTTAGAACCCCCTTTACAGTATCCCATAGGTTTTGGACCAATGTGTTTTTGTTCTCATTGATTTCCATGAATTGTTTAAGTTCTTCTTTGATTTCTTGGTTGACCCAAACATTCTTGAGCAGAGTGGTCTTTAGCTTCCAAGTGTTTGAATGTCTGCCAAATTTTTTCTTGTGACTGAGTTCCAGTTTTAGAGCATTGTGGTCTGAGAATATGCAGGCAATAATCTCAATCTTTTGGCATCAGTTGAGACCTGATTTGTGACCCAGTATATGATCTATTCTGGAGAAAGTTCCATGTGCGCTCAAGAAGAATGAGTATTCTGTTGTTTTAGAGTGGAATGTTCTGTAAATATCTATGAGGTCCATCTGGTCCAATGTGTCATTCAAAGCTCTTGTTTCCTTGTTGATTTTCTGCTTAGATGATCTGTCCATTGCTGAGAGTGGAGTATTGAGGTCTCCTACAATTAACGTATTGTTATCAATATGACTCTTTATTTTGGTTAACAGTTGGCTTATGTAGATGGCTGCTCCCATGTTGGGGGCATAGATATTTACAATTGTTAGATCTTCTTGTTGGATAGACCCTTTAAGAATGATATAGTGTCCTTCTGTGTCTCTTATTACAGACTTTAGTTTAAAATCTAATTTGTCTGATATAAGAATTGCTACCCCAGCTTTCTTTTGAGGTCTGCTGGCATGGAAGATAGATCTCCATCCCTTGACTTTCAGTCTGGATGTATCTTTAGGTTCAAAATGAGTCTCTTGTAGACAGCATATGGATGGGTCCTGTCTTTTTATCCAATCTGCAACCCTGTGCCATTTTATGGGAGCGTTTAGGCCATTCACGTTGAGAGTGATTATTGAAAGATATGAATTAATTGTCATCATGTTGCCTGTGAAGACGTTGTTTTTATAGATTGTCCCTGTAAATTTCTGTTGTAGATTATTCTTGGGGTCTTTCTTCTTTTATAGAACCCCCCTTAATATTTCTTGCAAGGCCGGCTTAGTGGTCACATATTCTTTCAACTTCTGCCGGTCGTGGAAGCTCTGCATCTCTCCATCCATTCTAAATGACAGCCTTGCCGGATAAAGTATTCTTGGCTGCATGTTCTTCTCATTTAGTACCCTGAATATGTCTTGCCAGGCCTTTCTGGCTTGCCAGGTCTCTGTGGATAGGTCTGATGTTATTCTGACGTTCCTCCCTCTGTACATAAGGAATCTCTTCCCCCTAACTGCCCTTAAGATGGTTTCCTTGGTTCTAAGATTTGCAAGTTTTACTATTACATGCCGGGGTGTTGGCCTGTTTTCCTTGATCTTAGGAGGGGTCCTCTCTGCCTCTAGGACTCAAATGTTTGTTTCATTCCCCAGATTAGGGAAGTTCTCAGCTACGATTTGCTCAAATACATCTTCTAGCCCTCTCTCTCTCTCCACTCCCTCTGGGATTCCAATGATTCTGACATTGGAATGCCTCATGGTGTCACTTATTTCTCTGATTCTATTTTCATGGATTCTGAGTTGTTTTTCCCTGGCCTCCTTTTTCCCCTTTTTATCTATTATACTATCTTCCAGATCACTTATTCTCTCTTCTGTCTCAGTTACCCTAGCTGTTAGATTATCTAGATTGGATTGGATCTCATTGATAGCATTTTTAAGTTCTGCTAATTCCCCTTTTATTTCTGCCCTTAGAGACTCTATGTTGCCATTAATTGATTTCTCCATTCTAGCCATTGCCTTCACAATTGCTAGCCTGATTTCTATCTCTGACATCTTGGTTATATCTGCATCCATTTGTAAATCTGCAGCATAAGTCATAATCTCTGAGTCTTTTCTGTTTTGGGGGCTCCTCCTCCTAGTCATTCTGTTGATGGGTGTTTGAGGGAATGTATAGAGTCCAAATTATTGACCAGAACCCAAGCAAGATGCACCTGTTTTCTTGGGACCTTAGGGTTGCTGGCCTCTTGTTTTCCCAGCCTGTCTTCTGCGGGAGGGGCCTGCCGCACTGTTACTCAGGCAACCCTGTTTGGGCGGAGTTGCCCTGCGCCCCTGTGGCGGGGGATGGGCTCAGTGGGAATCAGTCTTTGGGGCTTTTGTTCTCTGGCGCCTTTCCCTGGCGGCTTTCTGCGTCTCTTCCGCGAGTCAGAGCAGAAGAGACCATTTCCAACACTCTGCCTCAGAGCAGAGACCTCAGTCTGTTCTTCAGTGAGCTCTCCAGGCCACACCATCTCCGTTTCTGTCCGTGCTGCTATAAACTGCAGCATCCTGGGTTTTGCGCCCCTCTGCAGCACTCCCAGTCCTGCCTCCAGGTTGGGGCATGTCTCTGCCCTTTGTGCTTCTAAAACCACCAACCGCTCCCAGTTCGAGCGCACATGCGCAACTCCGCCGCTTGGGGTCCTGTCCCGGGGACTGCAGTTCGCGTGTGCGCGACCGTAGCTCTGGTTTTCTGTCCGGGTGGCTGCGGTGCGTGTGCACGCAACCCCACCGGTCTGGTCCTCCACCCCGGGGCCTGCCCTAAAGTCCTTTCCCGAGGCTACCGGTCTGCGAGTCTGTGCCCGTCCGCAGCGCGCGAGGCTGTCACTCACTGGCGGTGTAGGATCCCCACGGCCAGGCACCCTCCCGCTGTCGTTTATCCTCCAATATCTGCCGGCAGAATCACGGCTCTCCACTTCATACCTCAAAACGAACCGCCTGCGACATTCTGTTTGTAGACATCCAGACCTTCTTACATTTCAGGCTGGTTTCTTGGGTGCTCAGAGTGGTCTGGTAGATATGCAGCTCAATTCCGGGGACCAGTTGAAATAGGGTCCCCTACTCCTCCGCCATCTTTCCCCCCTATTTTCAACTTTTTGAGGAACCTCCATACTGTTTTTCAGAGTGGCTGCACCAGCTTGCATTCCCACCAACAGTGTAGGAGGGTTCCCCTTTCTCCACATCCCCGCCAACATCTGTCATTTCCTGACTTGTGAATTTTAGCCATTCTGACTGGTGTGAGGTGGTATCTCATTGAGGTTTTGATTTGGATTTCCCTGATGCCCAGCGATGTTGAGCACTTTTTCATGTGTCTGTTGGCCATTTGGATGTCTTCTTTGGAAAAATGTCTGTTCATGTCTTCTGCCCATTTCTTGATTGGATTCTTTGTGCTTTGGGTGTTGAGTTTGATGAGTTCTTTATAGATTTTGGATACTAGCCCTTTATCTGATATGTCATTTGCAATATCTTCTCCCATTCTGTCGCTTGTCTTTTGGTTTTGTTGACTGTTTCTTTGGTTGTGCAAAAGCTTTTTATCTTGATGAAGTCCCAATAGTTCATTTTTGCCCTTGCTTCCTTTGCCTTAGGTGATGTTTCTAGGAAGAAGTTGCTGTGGCTGAGGTCAAAGAGGTTGCTGCCTGTGTTCTCCTTTAGGATTTTGATGGACTCCTATCTCACAATGAGGTCTTCCAAACATTTGGAGTCTATTTTTGTGTGTGGTGTAAGGAAATGGTCCAGTTTCATTCTTCTGCATGTGGCTGTCCAATTTTCCCAACACCATTTGTTGAGGAGACTTTTTTCCATTGGACATTCTTTCCTGCTTTGTTGAAGATTAGTTGACCATAGAGTTGAGGGTCCATTTCTGGGCTCTCTATTCTGTTCCATTGATCTGTGTGTCTGTTTTTGTGCCAGTACCATGCTGTCTTGATGATGACAGCTTTGTAATAGAGCTGGAAGTCCAGAACTGAGATGCCGCCAGCTTTGCTTTTCTTTTTCAACATTCCTCTGGCTATGCAGGGTCTTTTCTGGTTCCATACAAATTTTAGGATTATTTGTTCCATTTCTTTGAAAAAAGTGGATGGTATTTTGATGGGGATTGCATTGAATGTGTAGATTGCTCTAGGTACCATTGACATCTTCACAGTATTTGTTCTTCCAATCCATGAGCATGGAACGTTTTTCGTTTCTTTGCGTCTTCCTCAATTTCTTTCATGAGTATTTTATAGTTTTCTGAGTACAGATTCTTTGTCTCTTTGGTTAGATTTATTCGTAGGTATCTTATGCTTTTGGGTGCAGTTGTAAATGGGATCGACTCCTTAATTTCTCTTTCTTCTGTCTTGTTGTTGGTGTATAGGAATGCCACTGACTTCTGTGCATTGATTTTATATCCTGCCACTTGACTGAATTCCTGTATGAGTTCTAGCAGTTTTGGGGTGGAGTCTTTTGGGTTTTCCACATAAAGTATCATATCATCTGCAAAGACTGAGAGTTTGACTTCTTCTTTGCCGATTTGGATGCCTTTGATTTCTTTTTGTTGTCTGATTGCTGTGGCTAGGACTTCTAATACTATGTTGAATAGCAGTGGTGATAGTGGACATCCCTGCCGCATTCCTGACCTTAGGGGGGAAGCTCTCAGTTTTTCCCCATTGAGAATGATATTCACTGTGGGTTTTTCATAGATGGCTTTTATGATATGGAGGTATGTACCCTCTATGTCTATACTCTGAAGAGTTTTGATCAAGAAAGGATGCTATACTTTGTCAAATGCTTTTTCTGCATCTATTGAGAGGATCATATGGTTCTTGTTCTTTCTTTTATTAATGTATTGTATCACATTGATTGATTTGCGGATGTTGAACCAACCTTGCAGCCCAGGGATAATTCCCACTTGGTTCTGGTGAATAATCCTTTTTATGTACTGTTGGATCCTATTAGCTAGTATTTTGGTGAGAATTTTTGCATCCATATTCATCGGGGATATTGGTCTGTAATTCTCCTTTTTGATGGGGTCTTTGGTTTTGGGATCAAGGTAATGGAGGTCTCATAAATCGAGTTTGGAAGTTTTCCTTCCATTTCTATTTTTTGGAACAGTTTCAGAAGAATAGGTATTAATTCTTCTTTAAATGTTTGGTAGAATTCCCCTGGGAAGGCATCTGGCCCTGGGCTTTTGTTTGTTGGGAGATTTTTTTTTTAAAGATTTTATTTATTTATTTTAGAGACAGAGCACAAGAGGGGGGAGCGGGAGAGGGAGAAGCAGACTCCCTGCTGAGCTGAGAGCCCGATGCGGGACTCGATCCTGGGACTCCAGGATCATTACCTGAGCTGAAGGCAGTTGCTTAACCAACTGAGCCACCCAGGCGCCCCTGTTGGGAGATTTTTGATGACTGCTTCAATTCCCTTACTGGTTATAGGTCTGTTCAGGTTTTCTATTTCTTCCTGGTTCAGTTTGGGTAGTTGACACATCTCTAGGAATGCATCCATGTCTTCCAGGTTATCTAATTTGCTGGCACAGAGTTACTCATAATATGTTCTTACAATTGTTTGTATTTCGTTGGTGTTGGTTGTGATCTCTCCTCTCATTCATGATTTTATTAATTTGGGTCATTTCTCTTTTCTTTTTGATAAGTCTGGCCAGGGGTTTATCAATCTTGTTAATTCTTTCAAAGAACCAGCTCCTAGTTTCGTTGATCTGTTCTACCGTTCTTTTGGTTTCTATTTCATTGATTTCTGCTCTGATCTTTATTATTTCTCTTCTCCTGCTGGGTTTAGGCTTTATTTGCTGTTCTTTCTCCAGCTCCTTTAGGTGGAGGGTTAGGTTGTGTATTTGAGACCTTTCTTGTTTCTTGAGAAAGCCTTGTATTGCTATATACTTTCCTCTTACGACTGCCTTTGCTGCATCCCAAAGTTTTTGAACAGCTGTGTTTTCATTTTCATTGGTTTCCATGAATTTTTTAAATTCTTCTTTAATTTCCTGGTTGACCCATTCATTCCTTAGTAGGATGCTCTTCAGCCTCTATGTATTTGAGTTCTTTCCGACTTTCCTCTTGTGATTGAGTTCTAGTTTCAAAACATTGTGGTCTGAAAATATGCAGGGAATGATCCCAATATTTTGGTACCAGTTGAGACCTGATTTGTAACCTAGGATTTGATGTATTCTGGAGAATATTCCATGGGCACTAGAGAAGAATGTGTATTCTGTTGCTTTGGGATGGAATGTTCTGAATATATCTGTGAAGTCCGTTTGGTCCAGTGTGTCATTTAAAGTCTTTATTTCCTTGTAGATCTTTTGCTTAGACCATCTGTCCATTTCAGTGAGGGGGGTGTTAAAGTCCCCTATTATTATTGTATTTTTGTTGATGTGTTTTTTTTATTTTGTTATTAATTGGCTCATATAATTGGTTGCTCCCATGTTAGGGGCATAGATATTTACAATTGTTAGATCTTCTTGTTGGATAGACACTTTAAGTAGGATATAGTGTCCTTCCTCCTCTCTTATTACAGTCTTTGGTTTAAAATCTAATTTGTCTGATATAAGGATTGCCACCCCCGCTTTCTTTTGGTGTCCATTAGCATGGTAAATGGTTTTCCACCCCCTCACTTTCAATCTCGGGGTGACTTTGGGTCTAAAATGAGTCTCTTGCCAACAGCATATCGATGGGTCTTGTTTTTTAATCCAATCTGATAGCCTGTGTCTTTTGATTGGGGCATTGAGCCCATTTACATTCAGGGTAACTATTGAAAGATAGGAATTTAGTGCCATTGTATTGCCTGTAAGGTGACTGTTACTATATGTTGTCTGTGTTCCTTTCTGGTCTATGTTGCTTTTAGGCTGTCTCTTGGCTTAGAGGACCCCTTTCAATATTTCTTGTAGGGCTGGTTTTGTGTTTGCAAATTCCTTTAGTTTTTGTTTGTCCTTGAAGCTTTTTCTCTCTCCTTCTATTTTCAATGACAGCCTAGCTGGATATAGTATTCTTGGCTGCATATTTTTCTCCTTTAGTGCTCTGAATATATCCTGCCAGTCCTTTCTGGCCTGCCAGGTCTCTGTGGATAGGTCTGTTGCCAATCTAATGTTTCTACCATTGTAGGTTACAGATCTCTTGTCCCAAGCTGCTTTCAGGATTTTCTCTTTGTCTCTGAGACTTGTAAGTTTTACTATTAGATGTTGGGGTGTTGATCTATTTTTATTGATTTTGAGAGGGGTTCTCTGTGCTTCCTGGATTTTGATGCTTGTTTCCTTCCCCAAATCAGGGAAGTTCTCTGCTATAATTTGCTCCAATATACCTTCTGCCCCTCTCTCTCTTTCTTCTTCTTCTTCTGGGATCACAATTATTCTAATATTGTTTCATCCAATGGTATCACTTATCTCTCGAATTCTGCCCTCGTGATCTAGTAGTTGTTTATCTCTCTTTTTCTCAGCCTCTTTATTTTCCATCATTTGGTCTTCTATATCACTGATTCTCTCTTCTGCCTCATTTATCCTAGCAGTTATAGCCTCCATTTTTTATTGCACCTCATTAATAGCCTTTTTGATTTCCACTTGGTTAGATTTTAGTTCTTTTTTTTTCTCCAGAAAAGGTTTCTCTACTACCTTCCATGCTTTTTTCAAGCCCAGCTGGTATCTTTAAAGTGATGATTCTGAACTCTAGATCCAACATCGACTAATGTCCGTATTGAGTAGGTCCCTGGCAGTTGGTACTGCCTCTTGTTCTTTTTTTTGAAGTGATTTTTTCCATCTTGTCATTTTGTCCGGAGGACAATAGATGAATGAGAGAATAAAATCCTAACAGGATAACAATGACCCCAGAAAAATATATGTTAAACAAATCAGAAGAGACCTTCCAGAAAGTGGTAGCTTTTCTGTTCAGAGGGTTGCTACTATTCTTTTCTTCGATCTCCTGTTGAGTTCGTAGGTGTTCAGAATGGTTTGATCCCTATCTAGGTGAATTCCTGGGACCAGATGAAATTTAGGTCTCCTACTCCTCTACCATCTTTCTCCTCCCCTCCCCCCACCGCCCAGTACAGAAACTTCTAATAAGTCAAATTTCTAAGAGGAAGAGGAGGAGCTGTTACCTAAAAGCAGCTTGCATATTAAGTCCAAAGCCTGTGCATTAGCTCTGAACCTATTTTTGCTTTAAAATAACTGCTAAGTGTCCAAGGATCGCCACACCACAACTTCGTTCTGTTTCTCCTCTCCCAGCATGAATAAACTGATAGAGATGGAAAAATTCTGTCTCTTATTCTCAGTGTTTTTTCTCTGTAACATTTCACTGGACTGCACCCATTGGTATTTGTGCAGCTTTATTTGAATACAGTATTCTAGTTATTTACTTTTGTACCATTTTAGGGAAGCTTCCATGGTTCCATTGCTATATGTTCAGTTTATTAGTGGTCATTAAAATCAATATAACAGGAAAATTAATTTTACTTTCTATTACTCACCTGCTTTCTACAAAGGGTTTCTCCTGCTACCTCCACAAGCAAATATACTCTTGAAGACCTTCATGTGTTTGGATATGCACATTTGGAAGAGGAAATTCAGGGAGGTCTTGCGTTCCATATCTGAGTTAATACAATGGTGTTAAGAGCAACCAGTGGGTACCAGGAGTCCAGCACTAAAGACAATTATGAGGAAGTAGCCTCCAGGAAATTTGAGGTACCTTGAGGAGGATAAGGATCTTCCCTAGGCCCTCCAGTTGGGGTTTGGGATGATTCTCTTCAGGTCCCAATGGCTGAAAGAGTCTCTCATGATCTCTGGGTTACTATTTATGTATGTATGTATTTTTTTAAAGATTTTATTTATTTATTTGAGAGAGAGAAAGAGAGCAGGAGGAAGAGGGAGAGAGAATCTCAAGCAGACTCTGCACTGAGCACAGAGCCTGATGTTGGACTCAATCCCACAACCATGAGATCATGACCTGAGCTAAAACCAAGAGTTGGATTCTTAGCCAACTGAGCCACCTAGGTGCCCATATTTACGTATGTATTTTAACCTTGTGAATAAGATAGCTCATATACTACTTGGGTGGGGGGGGGGGAGCTGAGTTCCAAAAGGTTGCATAACTGATCAAGGATCCTTCTGATAATGCTGCAAACTTGTGTCCTGAGATCCTTTAATGTTCTTGTCACCACACCTAGAGACTTTTCCAAAATTAGGAATGAAAGGCAAGAGGTTGAACACAAGTTGGCTTTCAAGTGCTAGCATTTCCAAGTGATGATGATTGGAAGTGTGGCTGGAAGTGTGAACTGTGCTTTTTGAGAACTTGGTCACCCAAAAAGGAAGACACTTTCTCCTTCCATTTGGTAGTCTCCTTGGATTAATTTTCTCCTCATTGTTGTAATTGGTCCCAGGTTCCTCTCTCCATCTTCATACCAGTTCATTCTAATCCAGGGAGAAGTTTCAGAAGTCACTACAATGCTCCCATTAATTTTACATGATAATGTTTTAAACTTTAGGATCTTTAATATCAGAGCTGCAAAACTCAAAATTGCCAGGTGGAGAAATTTTCCTCATTGATCGTACATTCAATATTTTCCCAAGATACTACATTTACTGTTTCTTTAAGAATGATCAGATTAAAGAGTCTTAAGAAAAGACCTATTTCTCTCCATTGCTTAGTGTTGTTAGAAGTAACAGTGGTATAATAAACTAAAACTTTAGGTTTATTTTTTCCAGTTTTATTGAGAAATAATTGACATATATCACTCTATAAACTTAAGGTGTACAGCATGATGGTTTGGTTTGCATATATTATGAAATGTCTTCTCATATAACTACAATAAAAAGAAAAGAAAGGAAAAAAGAAAAAAGAAATTTCCCTGTGATGAGAACTCTAAGGATTTACTCTTTTAACAATTTTCCTATATACCATACTGCAGGGCTAACTGTAGTCACCATGCTGTATGTTACATCCCTAGTACTTATTTATCTTATAACTAGAAGTTTGTACTTTTTGACAACCTTCCTCCACTTCCCCCTCTCCCACCCTCTGCCTCTGGTAACCACAAGTCCAATCTCTTTTTTATGAGTTGTGTGTGTGTGTGTGTGTTTTTAGACTCCACATATAAGTGAAATCATACAGTATTTGCCTTTCTCTGTTTGACTTACTCACTTAGCATAATGCCTCAAGGCCCATCCATATTGTTGCAAATGGCAGGATTTCCTCTTTTGTTTATGGCTGAATGTATATATACATATATATGTGTGTGGATAGGTAGATAGATAGATAGATAGATAGATAGATAGATAGATAGATAGATAGATAGATAGATATAGATATACAACCCTTTATCCATTCATCCATCACTGGACACTTAGGTTGTTTCCATGTCTTGCCTACTGTAGATAATACTGCTATGAACATGGGGGTGCAAATAGCTTTTCAATTTAGTGTTCTCATTTCCCTTGGATATATTCTCAAAAGTGGAATTGGTAGTTCTAAAAACCTTAGATTTAAATTGTGATGTTTTCCAAAAACACAAAAATACCCTTTGTTGTATAAGCTAATGTTCCCCCATCCTTTCCTCTAACAATTTTTTTTAAAGATTTTATTTATTTATTTGAGAGAGAGAGAATGAGAAACAGAGAGCATGAGAGGGAGGAGGGTCAGAGGGAGAAGCAGACTCCCTGCTGAGCAGGGAGCCCAATGTGGGACTCGATCCCGGGACTCCAGGATCATGACCTGAGCCGAAGGCAGTCGCTTAACCAACTGAGCCACCCAGGCGCCCACCTCTAACAATTTTTTAAAATCACGTTTGGACAGGTCATTACACAGAGTAATCATTTTTCAGCCCAGGACAAAATATTGGAAGAAATAGAAGAAAGTCAGTCCTATATTTTATGCACAGGCATTTGGAGTATTTCTATCCTGTGGCCTTAAGAATTATTTTCACCCTGGCCTCTTATTTTGAAACTGCTTCCCAGAGTTCTCACATTTGCACCTATCTTCATGGTAAATTGTTTTAGCATGGTAATATGCTCAGATCAATTGCCAGTGGCAGTAATGTGAGCATCAATCATGTACAAATGTGTAATAACTGGGAGACAAATGACATTACCCCCCTTCTTCTTCTAGCCTGGTACAGTTTGCTCTTCTGGAGGATGCCTTTAGTACAAAGTAATTTCCAGGGAAGTCTGAAGGCACATCTGTTAAACATTAAGAATTCTTTCAACTCACCTGGTCCTCAGAGAGAGAGAGGAAATATGCAGCAGCTTGGACTTAGCCAACACCATGGATGTTACAGAAGGTTCTGAGTCCTGTCACCCAGCAGGGTCATGTAACCTTCATCCGAACTCCTTAGGGCCTTCCCCCATCCCACATATCTTTTATCTCTCTGTCACTCTCTCTTCCTAGCCCTTGGATGTTAGGATTTCCTGGTTGTTCACAATTTAAATTCTGGTTGTTTGGTCCTGAGAACTTTTCCCCCAAATCCTGATTTTCCCACTTTATCCATACCTCCTACCATAGTTTTTCTTAGTATTATTCCACCTGCCCCAATATATGTCACATTTTTGTTCTTATGTGTTTGTTTTTACTTTGGCTACTCTTTTTACCCAGTTGGCTTCCCAAAAGGCTGAGATTTGTTTTGGTTATATTCACCACAAGTGCTGTCTTTAAATATGTAATAAGTTGAATGTACATGTATTCTATGTCCTGAAAATATATAGCATGTGTTATATTTCACACAGGTAAGATGTCAGTCATCTGTTATGGAACTGTTTACAAATCCATGGGAGGGTCAAACAAATCCAACAAAGCATAGTCAAGCTCCTGGGACTAGCAACATTCTGGAGCCATTATCTCCTTCAGCTTGAAGAGATGAGGGAAGGCGGTGGTTAGTAGAATCTGGAGAGGGGGTTGTATGGAGATGTCTCCTTAGGAGAAACTGTGGCATTTAGGAAAAGGATGAAGTTAACATGTGGTGACCCAACAGGGAAGGAGCCTGGAAAATAAAAACCCTGAGTTGATTCTCCTACTCTACTCTCTGATTTTTTTTTAAAAAACAGTTTTTCCTGTTGATTGAATCCAATGGGAAGCCATAACACAATGAATCTCATTGATGTGGTCCATAAAAGTCAATCTCCCCGGGCACAACACATTAGAAAAGGGTGGAAAGGAGATCTGAAGGGGAAAACGGAAATAACCAGACAGATATAATATGCAGAGTTGAGATCTACATAATAAAACATAACAATGAAAATTAGAAAGATACTGTAAACTCAGATTGTATTATAGAACTCAATTTATCCATATTCACCACCTGGTACTTAAAACAAGTAGCTGACCCTCAGGGGTCTGTTGTTCAGATATTTTGCTCTCTCTTGAGTATCAAAGCCAATTATTCTTCATGGGATTCCTCACTCAGTATCACTCACCACTCAATAAATTAGACAAACATGAGTAGTTAATTCACCATTGTTTAGCATTCTAGCTTGTTTGAAATGACTTCAGGCCAGTGTATTCCACCATATGTGAACGATTGACTTCATGTTCTACCAAAATATTTCCTCGGTTCATTTAATGACTTGGCTTTTTAAATTCCCCTTGATTAAGGCTGAACATAACGCTTAAAATCTGAAAGCAGCCACAGTGCTGTGGTTTTTGACAAATCACCTCAGCTAAAAGACGCAAGCTCATGCTCCTTATTTATTCATCTGTTCTTGCCAAAGGAACTTGCCAGCTCCTCTTGGTGCAGGTCTTCTGAAAAATATGAGAGGAGAAATAATAAGGGCACCTTGAAGAAACAATGTAACTATACATAAAGTCTTGTGGGCAATGCTGAAAGTTGACATGATTTTGCCATCTCGTGTGGAACTGAGAACAAGAGCCCTCCTTCCTGCTGGTGAAAGGAATATGAAGACTCATTCTAGCATCAATGTATATCTTTCCAAAGATTTATTTTTGTAACCATTTGAATCCTGGCATTTACATACAGCTACATGGTAAAGTGAGTAACTGACTTCCCTCCATGAAGACTGAACCCATGATTTGACCACCCCTATGCTCTAACTAGTTGAGTCAACTCATCATTGACAAGTCACCAGTCATGAGTTTGTGACATGTCTGTAACATTGGCTAAGAGCTATCATTGTCAGATGGGCCTGTACAAATAGAATGGTCCTTCTTAACACCCACAAGTAAATAGCCAATGCATCAAATATTACTCTCTCTGCCCAGCATTTAGGGGGTGTGTTATAGCACCAGACCATTTACATCTTAGCTGTATTTAAGGAATACCTTTCAATATAGTTCTGCTTCCTAGATTGTCTCTCACCCTGATGCACTGTTCATCTTTTCTGAACAGGAATTATGATAGACACATGCTATTTTATCCATCTAATGTCCTTAACACTTTCTCTGGGGAGAAAAAAACCCTTGTTTTCCTTTGTCTAATACAAACATTTTTATCATCAGTCCATGCAGTTCAAGTCACATGTCAGCTTCAGGAGAAGGTACAACTCACAGACCTGGCCAGTGGCTGATTCTAAACATCTGAAACCCACAGTCAGGGAAGAATTGGTCACATGCCACAAGCCAAGTTAATGAACTAGTTTTCTGAGATTTTACAAAAGTTACTGGGGAGGGCGCCTGGGTGCTTCAATCAGTTGGGCATCTGCCTTCAGCTCACGTCATGATCCCAGGGTCCTGGGATTGAGTCCCGTGTCAGCCTCCCTGCTCAGTGGGGAGTCTGCTTCTCCCTCTCCCTCCCTCTGCCACTACCCCTGCTTGTGCTCTCACTCTTTCTCTCTCTCTCGCAAAAATATATAAATAAAATCTTTAAAAAATAGTACTGAAGAAAAAAGCTCTGTCATCTGAGGTTAAACCAACAACAAGGATAATAGATGAAGATGGAGAAAACTCTAGATCCAGCCTTGCCTGAATTTGTATCTATCTGTGGACTCTTCAAGGGTGTAAAACAAGAAATTTCCTTCATTGTTTAAGCCAACTAGGGTTGTACTTCTAATACTTATAAACAAAAGAAGAAAGAAGAAGGAGGAGGAGGAGGAGGAGGGCAAGAGGGGGAGAAAGAGGAGGAGGAGAATAAATACAAGTGGGGAACTACAATCTGGAATATGTCCAAAAGTCTAAGGTCATACAACTAGATTCCATTACCTTTTCTCAACTCTGGGTTTCATGTATTTATTATTATGGCCTTACTTCCATCATCCTCAAACTGAACATTGCCATTCAAGTCAAAGTGAGACTCCAGCAATGCTTACTTGGCTATTCTGAAGAAAATGTCCAAAAGGACACCCACTCTAATTCTCAGTCCTCCAAGAAGAGGGTGATTCATTCTTCCACACAGAAATGAAATTGTTGAAATGTTCTTTCTCAATGTTTTAGAACATACCCCAGGTTCATTATAGATATTAATTTAGAAATTAACCCTTTAAAATAGTTCTTGAGCCAATTGTTTAAATTGGCTTGTAAAAATAGGCTTTTTAATGAAAATGTTTATAGATGTTGGATTTAGCTTGGTGTTATAGTTTGGATTACCGTTCAACAGATATTCTCTCTTCTTACTTTTCCACTATGGACAGAGTTGGGGTTGGCCATGTGACTTGCTTTGACCAATAGAATTCTAGTGGATGTGATGCAAGAGGCCTTAAGTATTGTTCTGTGGCTTGGCTTGGGTTTTGAGGGCAATGATAAATCATGAGAAGAGCATGCCTCTGGTATGCTGCCACTTCAGCCTGGCCTTTAGAAAAACTACACATGGGGAAGATTTAAACTAAACTCACAGGCTGGAGTCAAGCTGAGCCAACCTACAGCCTGAAGTAAAGCCATTCTGGCCAAGCCCAGCCTAGATCAACCAAATCACAGGCAGCTGTAACATAAGAATAAAATACTTGGAAGAATGAAGGGAGGGAAATCGGAGTAGGAGAAGAACCATGAGAGACTATGGACTCTGAAAAACAAACTGAGGGTTCTTGGGGGGGGGATAGGTTAGCCTGGTGATGGGTATTAAAGAGGGCACATTCTGCATGGAGCACTGGGTGTTATACGCAAACAATGAATCATGGAACACTACATCAAAAACTAATGATGTAATGTATGGTGATTAACATAACAATAAAAAACAAAGATGTAATGTATGGTGATTAACATAACATAATAAAAAAAAGAATTAAATGAGAGAAAAAGGAATAAAATACTTATTGTAAGCCATTAAGTTTAGGATGATTTGTTGTACAGCATTTTAGTGTCAATAGTTTACTACTTCATTGCTATGCTTTATGTACCACTGTATCGTTCATGCAACCAGTAGACCATAAGAGAGATGAGATGCATGAAAGAGATAAGTGTTTGGTTTAGAATATTATCATTGAAAATTAGCCCTAAACAGAATCTTAGACACAATCAGTCTAAGCAAATACTCCCTGCTCCCCATTTACATTGAGGCCCAGAGGATGAAGCAACTTACCTCAGGTCATGACTTAACTCAAAGCCAGCACTAAAGGAAGGAATTTTGACTTCCAGCCCCCCAATCTTCCCACAATACCACCATACCCTCTCTTCAGTATTTAGACACTAATTCATACTCTACTTAAATATCTCACTTTTCTCATGTTGGTAATTCTGGTTCTGTCCTCCCGTGACAATCTTCTAAGGACTACCTTATAGCAAAATACAGAACAGGAGAAAAACTGACCATATTGGACATTTGCAAAGGTTTTCACTACTAGAGGAGGGAGGAAATGCCAACTTATCTATTCCTTGTTCTTTGATGTGGATAGAGTGCCTTTGGCCAAGAATGCTTCCATTTCCCCAGAAGGCTATATTCCAGAAACCTGAGTCTATTTTTTTTACATCTATGTTAATAATTGTTTTGGAGAACACATTCCTATTCCTGTGTTATTTGAATATGTTCTATCAGAGGCATTATAAAAATCTCTATAACAAAATGAACTGAGACCTTATAGATTGTTTACCCCAGAAGTCATAAACTCAGATGACTTTATGGGCTAGATGAGGAATGTAAAGCACATGAAACAAGAGGCTGGAAGAGGATTCTGGCAAAGTTAGCAGTTCAGGCCCTATTATATTGTGGGGGAGGGGGTTCTGGAAAATGGTAGCTACTAATTGTGACTATGTCGCCAAATCTTTGATTACTGCAAAAGAAGGAACATTTTGGAATTTTTTAATGGGAAATGATCCATTTTTAAAGAATGTTGACTATTTTTTAACATGTGATCCATATAAAACATGCTCATGAACCGAATGCCACTCGCACAAATTAATGCATCATGGAATGTGCTATTAGAAATTAAGAATACTATAATTAAGTCCTATATGAATTAAAATGTCCTAATTATGTAATTTTAAAAGAGAAAATAAATCTATAAAAGCCACTAGGTATTGTTTTCAGTTGCTAGTTCTAGAAATATGTTTCTAAGGTATACTTTTTGGCTTACTCTCTCTAGTGTTATAAAGATAAAATGGATATTGTATGATGAATTTCCTAAAAATAGACTATGCCATGTTTCTGAAACCATGAAAGCACAGAGTATTTTCACAAGGCATAGAAAATGAGATATCCAAGAGCACAGTTATCAATTTATAGTTATTCTTCCAGCATATTAAATAACATTATACATCAATTTCTCTACTTGGGTGAGGTCATCCAAATCAATACTAAATAGTGTATAATTACTACTACTAGAGAAGTAAGTCTAAGTAAGGACTTTCTAAAATCAGGTCTTTCATTGCAATGGCAGGGTTATCCTTAAAAAACTAGTATGTACATTTTAACATTTGAACTTTTATTTTACTCATAAAATTTTTATCTCCTTAAATTCAGTTTATATTTGCTAACAAGCCATGTACTTTGTTCTTTCTACATTATTTGAGGAGTCCAAAAAAACATCTCCCTGTTAAAGATAATTTCCATAATCATTCAAAAAGTGAAGTGGGGAAAATTTACTGTATTTTTTTAAGACCATGAAAAAGAAAAGAGAAATAACACAAGGTAAAGAATTCATGAATAGGTAATCACTTTCTACAGACAATAAGCAATGTTCCAATAAGCCCTGAGAAATAGCTAATTAATTTTCCAAGTGAGCAAACATTATTTTGTAGCCCTGTAGACCTAAAGAGGAATCTAAAGATAGTGAATAGAAATGTGTTCCTAATTTTCAAAAGAAGATTAAAAGGGTTCTTGGTCTTCGTTGTTTAGCTACTTCAATTCCTATCAAAATAATAGAACCTGAATTAACACATACAAAAAAAGTTTTTACTGTCTTGGAAAATAAGGAAGCAATGAGTAGCTTTTATTTATGAATAGTCGATTAGTCTGAATAAATTTGATAGTTTGTTGATGAAATTATAAAATGAAGACAACCCCAAACACTCTAAATTAAATGCCTTGATGATAATAAAACACTTGATAATGCCCCATGAGTCCTCCCCACTATATTAAGACAGCTTATGTAACTAAAGTCAGCTGAGACATCACAACTGAAGGAAAAACAGAGATAAGTCATTTAAGGAAAAGGTACAAGGTGATAAAAGCTATAGAAATTGGAGTACAGACTGAGGAAATCTCAATGATTTAGAAGGAGTGGGTATACACTAGGGAATGGATTAAAATTTTCCAAATACCTGAATTTTAAGTTACAGAAAATATGAGAGTATAGATAAATATCACAGGGAAATAAGGTGAGAGCTTGGGAAAAAAATTACCTAGAGAAAATGTTGAATTTGAAATTTGGCAGCAACCTGTACAGTGGTAACAATACTTCAGGAAGCCTGAGAATGGGCTGGGGTGGAAGGAACAGGAAGGACAGGGTCATTATGTGGAATCACCTTGAAAGGGTTGGTAATACAGTATGATAGTAAAGAACTATGACACTCAGTGAAATTATTTTTACTGGACTTAAAATGCTCAGAATGAATGCAACAATAATGACAAAACTCAACTTGATTTTTAAGAAGGTTGTATTTTAAATTGCACCTTCTGTTGTACATGTCTATTCCCCTTCAGGTTACACCCCACCCAACGGAAATAAACAGAAACATAAGATCTTTTCCCTAGGGGCGCCTGGGTGGCTCAGTCGTTAAGCGTCTGCCTTCGGCTCAGGTCATGATCCCGGGGTCCTGGGATCGAGCCCTGCATCGGGCTCTCCGCTCCACAGGAAGCCTGCTTCTCCCTCTCCCACTCCCCCTGCTTGTGTTCCCTCTCTCGCTGTGTCTCTCTCTGTCAAAATAAATAAATAAAATCTTAAAAAAAAAAAAAAGATCTTTTCCCTAATGGACCAAAGAATATTCAAAGAACCAGCAGCCTCACCCAGGGCTGCTTCTAACTTTCTCTCTCCTCCCCAGTGATGGGTTTTCCTTGACCTGAAGCACCCTGTACCCAAAGTTATCCCTGGAAGTATATCTGAATGGCAGCATCCCAATCATAGCTCAGGTGGTTTGGGTTCTTTTAATCACACATAGGCCTGTTGATTTATAGTTATGAATCCGTGTAATGTGAATATTCTGGTGTTTGTAGGACAATGTCTTCAAAGAGACTCTAGGGATTATGTAGCACATTTGAACTAGAGCCAAACTTAAGTTTGTTTTTCTATAGATACACTAGAATCTTAAATAGGAAGAACCTGAGCATACTGATGATTTTCATGTCTGTTACTGAGTGTCAGCCATTTTTGTTAGTTATTCTTTCCTTAGATCCACAAAATTAGCAAATAAGAGACTATTGGTGTGTGTATGAGGAGGAGTATATAAAAATGAACAAGACCGTTGACCACCATAATGTAATAAAAAAAAGTATGACTGCTCTTAATATCTCTCAAGTTATTAATGATTCTTTCTACATCATAGTCTACTTTGGCAACTCTTTGAAATTACAATTTGGCTCTTGGATCTGGAGGTTATCTAACCCAACTGTCTCCTTTTACAGATAAAGAGATAGAGGCTTTGAGGGATACAATGATTTAGCCCAAGTGGCATAGCCAGTGACAACAGAGCCTGCAATAGAGTTCCTGTCAACTGAATTCTGTTTTAGTCCTTGAAACATTCTGCTACCATGTTCACTCCTATTCACCTTCTTGCTCCAAAATTACTATTGGTATTTAAAAAAAAAAAAAAGGAGCTTAGAAATAGTTAACTTAAAGAAGCTATGTGTGAATGTATATGGATGTGTCTTTGTATTTCAAGTAACAATTCAATGTATCAATATATTTCCTCCACTTGAGTACATTGTTATGCATTTAAAATTGAGCATTTGCATCACAAAAAAACTTCCATTTTCATTTGCTATGCTGTTCTGACAATATTATGATGAACTATATTCTATGTAAACCACTAAAAATGTCTTATTTTAATCAGCTATCCAGGCTTTATTTAGCTTGTACCCAATTTTACATGGTTTTAATTACTGAAAATTCAAATACATAAGATTCAACATTTACTAGCACTTCATCTTTGGAATTTATTTAGGAAATGAAGTATTGCTTTGTGGTTTTAGAAAAAAATTAATATCTCTGAATAGATGGTAATTTCATGTTCATTTTCAGAGAGATTTAGCTACATTAGCAGTGCTATTTCCCAACACCCATAATCTTCTAAATTGACTTATTTGATGCTCTTCAGATCTATTTTTCTTAAGACTTAGATTTTTATCTCTGTTGCTGCTTTTGAAATGCTCTCCATGATTGTGAATCCATCTAATGTAATTTTCACATTTGGTGCCATTTTTCTCAAATGACAATACAGGGCAGGAAGAATCATTTGGCATTTCTTCATACCAGCCTAGTACTTTGATTTGAAATACGGGTGAAATATAAGGAAAAGAGAGAAAGGAAGAGCTGAAGGTCTCTTAGTAAGAAAACCTCGTGTTAAAATCAAACAGACAGACTATGAGAGGTAAGCTGTGGAGTAGGATAGGGTGATAAAAAAAAAAAAGAAATCTCAGCAGAAATGAGCCTCTGAGCAGTAAAGAACTGAGGAACCCAGAGCAGCTCTGTTCCCTTTTATTAATACTTTCTTAGAAACCTTGTCTCCACTTTGGCCCCTTTCATCTTTAGTCTATGTACTAGCACCTTCTCAGCACCTCACTTAGCTTTTCTTAAAGGAGTTCAAGTACTAACACTACTCTACTAAAAATAATTGCATACAGATTTCTTATGCTTCAATCAAAATTTTCAGTAATGTCTGCATTTTTATGTGGCAATGTTTAAAAGGGCTCTGGGGGAGCCCTTTGGGATACATTTGAAGACAATGTATCCCATGGCATTGTGTGTATTCATTTCTACCAATACTTACTGCTTTTCTTGTGTTGATTCTGACTTCATGCTAAAATGAAAAGGGGGAAGTCTGTTGAAAATAAAACGTGTGTGTGTGTAAAATGTGTCAACATTATTCTCTCTCTCCTTTTCTCTCTCCTTGTCTACCTCTTCCTCTGTCTCTGTCTCTCTCTCTGGCTGTACTGCATACACTTAATTAAGCCTCTAAGAAAAAGGTCTCTTACCTCTTATCCAAGTAAAGCAGGATTTTGAACTTTGGAGCGAAATGATAATGGGAATCAGTGTGCATACTCTGTAACTCAACAATATTTGAGTTGCTTTAAAACAATCGCCCAGATTTCTTGTCAGACATCTCGCCCCTGCTTCCTCTCACTGGGGCAGGAAGAAGTGTAAGCCGTTAGTAGGCTGTGAGTGCACGTTTCTTAACCGGATAATTTAGCTGACCCGCTGCCACTTGGCCTGAATTCACACCAGTTGAGAATGCCCAACTGGAGTCTTGGCCCAGCGCCTAGGCTTGGTGGCTACACCTTCCCAAACGCACACCCTCGCTGTCCTTGTGCAACGGAACGTCCGCAAGTCTGAGAATGTACCTCCAGGCATGTCAATCCCGGCCGCGGCTCTCTTGAAGGCGGTCTCTGCGTAGCAGCCCAGACTCCGGGAGGAGTCTCATCTAATCACAGTTGCTAGTGGGAGTGAGTCTGATCTCCTGCTAGGCTTCCCAGCTGCTTAGTTCTAGACAAGCCCGGAGCCTACAAAAATATAAATAAATAAATACTCGCCCCCATGAGTCACCCAAAGAAAGCTGCTTTCCTCAACCTTCCCCGTGCCGGGAAGGGGAGTAACCCTCCCCCAGGATTTGCCCAAAGTGGTGAGAGGAGGGTTAATATTTGCTTTGTTATTGAGAGAAAGAGAGGCAAGTATGCCTTGAGAGAGTGAGGGAGAGAGAGAGTTGTTTTGCAGCGGAAAATAAGCAGGGGGGAGGAATAGGGAGAGGCCGGTGCCCCAGCTCCCCTCCGGGCCTCAGAGAGCAGCACATGCCGTAATTCCCTTTCCAGAGCCTTACAGATTTCCACAAACAATGACATCACTCCGGCGCCGCCGACCAGCTTACAGCCGGGGGGATTTTCCTGGGAGCAAGGCGGGCCTGGGTGGAGAGATGGAGGAGCTCTCCAGGGTTCTGAAAGGGGCGGGGGCGCGGGCTCGCCGCGCGGCGCCCCCCGTCGGCGGAGGCGGACCGGCCGGGGCCGGGGGCGGGCAGAGGCGGGCCCGGGGCGGTCCAGGGCGGGGCCCGCCGCATCTCCGGCCTTCATTGGCTGCTGGCGGGCGCACGTCACCCAGGCTGGTGCTCTCCTCCGGTCCCAGTGGAATTGGAGCCGAGGAGGAGCTGAAAATGCAGATTTAGCCTCAAGCACAGACATACACTCGTTCTTTCGCTCAGATACACACAGCACCCCACATTCGCACCTCTGCCAGAGAGCCTGACTACACGGTTTCCCCGCCAGCCAGATGCTGGAGGAGAACACACATTGATTTGCTGCTTTCCGAGCCCCTAATCAGTCTTTTTCCCAACACAAAGATTTTTTTTTAAAACAAACAAAAAAACTACATATATTTTTTTATTTACACCTTTCCTCCGAGTCGCCCGCTCCACCAGCCTGCGCGCCTCTTAGCACCACTTTTCACTCCCAGAAAAAGATGAAAGGTGGCTGTGTCTCCCAGTGGAAGGCGGCCGCGGGGCTCCTCTTCTGTGTCATGGTTTTTGCATCTGCCGAGAGACCGGTCTTCACGAATCATTTTCTTGTGGAGTTGCATAAAGGAGGAGAGGAAGAAGCTCGCCAAGTTGCAGCAGAACACGGCTTTGGAGTCCGAAAGGTAAGATCTCCCTTGCATTTCGCATGTTGTTTCAAAACGGGGGCAGCCCTGCGCAATCTCATTGCAGATTTGCAAGTTTTCTTTCTCATGCGATGCAGATATTCTGCCATGGGCTCTTTAACACGACATTGCCTCCGGTGATCTTTCACGGGTTATGTAATTAAAATGTCCTTCAAATTGTACTAGTAAGGTCATAAAAATAATTTATTGCTCTTTGACTTGGTCGCGAAAACAAGGTAACACCTTTCTAACAATGCCTTGCGCCCGGGCTGCTGTCCGAGGTACCAAGTTCTCAAGGCTGCGTGGGGATGGAGGAATGAAGCGCTGAACATCTGGGCTTGACGTTGGCAGTCTTTGCCAGGGATGTATCCCCCGCCCCCATCTCCTGGAGAAAGAGTAGTTTCCGACGGACAAGGCTAAAAGCTTGGACATTGCAATTCACCTCCGTGCTTTTCGGATCCCGCGCTAGGAGGACTTCCCTCCCGGTGACTTCGGTCCCTGCTCTTTTCCAGGAACAACAGTTCCCTGGCTGCAGGAGACTTGGAGACATGAACTGGGTTTTCTTTCCAAAATCGGGGTGGAACTTCTCGCCCTCACCCCTGCCCACGAGCGCCCGCCCCCGAAGCGTACTCCTTAGTTAGCTCTCTGATTCTCAACTCACAGCTGTAGAAGCTGGAAAGGTAGATTTTGAGAGGAGTTCCCTATGGATAAATCGGGGTGTCTCTCCCCGTGTGTGGGCGGCCAGCTTGGCTTTCCCCACGAGGGCGCAGGGATCCCCATTCCAAGAAGTTGTCAGAGTTCAACTGTTCGGGCAGCTAGATAAGGCTCCCAACCTAGGATGCCGTGGGACTCCTTTGGCGACTCCAGGGTATCCATTCTGGGAGAGCAGCAGAGAGGAGAGTGCTGGGTGGGAGCCTTGGCTTACTTACTTGTCCTTCTTGCAAAATATCTTGTTAGAAATCGCAAGTGTCCTTAGGGGACCTGGCGAAGGGTGGGGTGGAGTGAGGGTGCAAGGAGAAACCGGGCGAGGGGAGCCTGGAGGACTTAGGGATGCTATTTGGCAACCAGAGGGCTGAGTGGAGGTCTGTGGGATTCGGGGATCTCTCCCCTCCCTCCTGATCCCAGGAGAGAGGCTGAAGATGAGCGGCGGGTGCTTTCGTCTGTTGCTTTTGCCTCTCAAGGGCAGCGCGAACTAGGTCTCCTATCAGCCCCTCTGTCCCGACTTCCCACGCTTCCCGCCTCCCTCCCAGGCGCCGCGAGGGCTCCCTCACATGCGGCCGCCTCTCCCTCCTCCGTAGGGCGTTGGCAGCTGCGATTTCGACCCCAGGTGGGATTCAAAGAGAGTAAGTCAGAGGTCTGGGAGGAGGCACCAGTGGCGCGCGGGCGGGTCTTGCAGTAGGGAACTTGTTGCTCCCGGGAAACGTGGGTGGAGCAGGGGAGAGAAGATGCCAGCTGAGGGAGCAGCCCGCTGTCGTTCTCGCCGAGTCTGGGGCTGTTTCAAGAGTGCCACCAGCACAATAAACAAGCAGACCCTCCTTCCTTCTCACCCCACCCCCCTAACTTGGCAAGACTCAGGACCCAGGAGCCATAAATATAACAGTGATTGTAATATTGATTATTATTACCTGACAAAAATAGGGCACCCTTGTGTTCTGGAGTCCTTACAAATATTCTTATTTAATATTCTCAACAACTCTGAGGAAGCTACTATTGTTATTAAGCACATGGCACTGATAAGGAAATTGGTTCAGATCAGGGCCCAAGGGGGGGAAAAAAGACACAACCAGATCTGGATTTAAATCCAGATCTTTCAGAGATAAACTTATGCTATTTACCTCTTGGTACATACCAAACATGCTAAGTGCTCTGAAGGATGTGTTGGGCTTTGAGGTATGCTGAAAAGGGATGTGGCATCAGGATCTTTAGTTTTTGAGCGTAAAGGTTCTGCATTGATGCAGAAATCCTGTTCTTCTCTCCCTATACCATGCACCTTTTCATAGCGAAGGCAGACATTACTATCTTTTTACTTACTTTTTGGAAAATATGCCCTTTAGGATCTTAGCAACTTAAGCAAATCCAGGTGTAGCTAAGACAGATAATGGCTTAACTTACTAATTCTCCAAGAGGGTCACTCTTTGTGTATAGAGGTGAACAGTTAATGGGGGTTTTATAGTTTTGATGGTGAAGTTTGAGAAAGGAGGTGTAGGGACAATCTCATCATAAATGAATCTGGATAATTTTGATATACTTACCATAAAATCTTAGGGAACTCATACTTTGGGGTAAAGTCAGATACCTAAGCCTCTTTCACTCCCACTCTTTCTTCAAGAGGAGCCCACTGGTTTTGAATCAGCCTCAAACATGTAATTTCTATCTAGGAAAAATGAGTTTTTGCCTTGCCACCTCTCCTCACCTCTGTATAACCCCTCAAAAGTAGCATCTCTTATCCAAATGATTTTTGTTCTGATACATAGTTAAGTAAAAAATCAGTCTATGGCGGAATGCTTCTGTCTGATGAATCTTTGCATGATGCCACACCTGTGTAGAATGAACTCTCTTTCATTTCCTTGGATTCTTGTTCTATGCATCCTTCAAGTCTGAGCTCGTACCTTCCCTGACACTATGGACCACAGTGTGCTTTCCCTTCTCTAAATTCCTGTGGGACAAAAAAGCAAAGCCTACACAACAAAAGCTAGTACATTTCATCATTTGTCTTCTAGTCATTTCATACATGTAAGTAAATATGGGTATAAGTATCCTTTGTCCACTTGAAAGCTATTAAATATTCAAGGATGATAGGTTTCCTTACCAAAGCCAGCCTGTTACTGGGTTTGCCAGCCTGTAAAGAAACATCCTTTGTTTTATCTGTTCCTCTAGGTTTCCCAAACACTGTCCTGTCTTGTTTTCATCATGCTGTGCTGTACTTTTGTTACTCATTTTTTCATTTTAAACCCATAATGCCTCCTTTTCCCTCCCCTCTCTAACACTTAGTGTATCTACCAAGTCCCTACTGCCCCATCCTCTCCAATGCTCTGTGTCAGACACCAAAGATCCTTGGTGGCTATTTATTCATCCAAAAGAAGGATCAGCTATGCAGACCAGGGGAACCTGCTATTTTACTGAATTATCTCATCTAACCTCACAAACCTGTGAGGTAGAAATTGTTGCCAACAGTCCTCATTCTCAGATGAAAAACTTAAAGTTCCAAGTGGTTAAGCTTATATTTGGAAAGGGAAAAACTCAAATTTAAAACCAAATTTGCTTTGTGGAAAATAATTTTGTTAATCTACCAAGCTGCCTCTGGGAAGCCTTCTCTGACAGCCAAGAACTCCACTCTTGGGGCACCACTTTAGATTCTGTTTTTTCCTTTCCTTCCTTTCTTTTTACTTTTTTTCTGTATCCAACACCTATGTGTGCCTAGGTCATTAACTAATGTGTATGAGTATGTACCTCTTCAGGTAGATTGTAAATCTTCCAAGAGTAGAAACAATATACCATGTCGGAAGAATATAGCCCCATATTTAGCACGGTGGTCTGTATATGAGATATTAAATGAATATTTGTTGATTATTTTGCCAAACTCTTGCAAGGCCATGACCAAACAATTATTTCCTCCCTGAAGTGGAGTAAAGCTACCTATAACTTTACTGTCAGACAGGTGTGTTGAGACTAAAGTTTCCTATTTTATCATGACCTGGCCCAAAGACATATGTTCATCAAAAAAGGTATATATGTCTAAGAGAGTAAGTGAGTTTACAATAACATCAGAGGTGTTATTCGAAAGAGTGCCTTAAAATTCCCCATACATTACTAATTTTAAATCCCTTGTGAAAAAAAAACACAAAAACTACTTATTAAAGCGATATGTTGAAGGTTGGTCAAAAATCAAGTAAGAATTTAGGTAAAAATCCAAACAATTGACAATTAAGTGTTTTTGTTTTACTACGATAAATTTTGTTTTTTTATCCATGTAGGACTAAGGTTAGGAAAATCATGTGACTACTTTTATATGTGTGATCATTATTTTTTTTATTTTTTTAATTAACATAGAATGTATTATTTGTTTCAGGGGTACAGGTCTGTGATTCATCAGTATTACACAATTCATAGCACTCACCATAGCACATACCCTCCCCAGTGTCCATCACCCAGCCACCCCATCTCTCTCACCCACCTCCATTCCAGCAACCCTCAGTTTGTTTCCTGAAATTAGGAGTCTCTTATGGTTTTTCTCCCTTTCTGGTTTCATCTTGTTTTATTTTTTCCTTTCTTCCCCTATGATTCTCTGTCTTGTTTCTCAAATTCCACATATCAGTGAGATCATATGATAATTGTCTTTCTCTGATTGACTTATTTCGCTTAGCATTAATTTTTTTAGAAATCTAATAATAATTGTGCTGTTATATAATGAAAGAGTAAATTTCTTTTAATTTTAATTGAATGTCTAATTTTAATTTTAACTGAATTTAATTTTAAAATTAAATTTCTTTTAATTTTATTGAAGTATAATTTAGGAAAGAATAGAGCTTAATAAACTTTCACAACATGGGCACACATGTATAACTAGCATCCAAATCAAGAAATAAAGTATTATTGGGGCACCTGGGTGGCTCAGTTGGTTAAGCAACTGCCTTCGGCTCAGGTCATGATCCTGGAGTCCCGGGATCGAGTCCCACATCGGGCTCCCTGCTCGGTGGGGAGTCTGCTTCTCCCTCTGATCCTCCCCCTCTCATGCTCTCTGTCTCCCATTCTCTCTCTCAGATAAATAAATAAAATCTTTAAGAAAAATAAAAAATAAAAAATAAATAAAGTATTATTCACATCTCCTAAGTTCCCACTCTTGCTCATTTGGGTAGTTTTTGGTTTTAGGCTATGATGAATATAGCTTCTGTGGATATTGTGTATATATTTTGGTGAATATATGTATGCCTCTCTGTTGGGAAATCCCTAGGAGTAGAATTGTCGTGTCAAAGGGCATACACACATTCAACTTTAAGAGACTGTACCAATTTTCTATTGCTGTGTAACAAATTACTACAGCCTCTGTGACTTAAAACCATACAAATTCATTATTTAATAGTGTTCATGGATAAGGAGTCTGGCACATTCCAGTTGGGTCTATTGCTCAAGGGCTCACAGGTTGAAATCAATATATTGGCCAGCTATGTCCTCATCTAGAGGCACAACCAAGGGGAAATCTGCTTCCAAGCATATTCAAGTTTTTAGAAGAATTCAGCTCCTTGTCGTTGCAGACCTGGAGTCTTCATTTTTTGCTGGCTCCACTCAGCTCGTGGAAGCTACCCTCATGACCTAACACATGACCCTTTCCATAAACCTCACACTTTCACCCTTCTTTCAGGAAGGGCTAAGTCCCAGCTTAGGTTAACCTGATTAAGTCAGGCCCACCCAGGATAACTCTTTTGATTAATTCAGGTAAGCCGATTTGGGACCTTAACTACATTTGATAAATCTCTTCACCTCTGCAATATAATGTAATCTAATCAAGGGATGAAATCCATCATCTCCACAATACTGGCTCCACAGTCAAGGGGAAGGGATTATACAGGGCATGTACATAAGGGAGCAGATATCTTGGGGGCCATCTCAGAATTCTGCCTGCCAAAGACAACCCAGTAGCATGTGAAGGTTCTGATTGTTCCACATTCTCACCAGCATTTGACTTTTTATACCTTTTTCCTTTTAGTTATTTTGGTGGCTATGTAATGGTGATGGTATCTCATTGTGATTTTAATTTGCATTTCCCTGATGATCAACTGAAGCTGAATATCTCTTCATATGTTTTTTGGTGGTTCAGGAATCCTTTTTTAGTCATTATTTGTTCAGGTCTTTTGCCCTGAAAAAGGCTTTTTTGTTTTGTTTTGTTTTGTTTTGTTTGGATTGCCTGTCTTAATTTTTGGTTTGTAGGAGTTCTTTAGCTATTATGGATAGGAATCTTTTCTCAGATATATTTATTTTGAATATTTATTTTCACCCTTTTAGTGGTGTCTTAATATCCCAACAATATTGAATCCAGATTCTATAATTTCACTCTCCTTTCATCATTCATCGGTTGTCAGTCCAAAGAAGTAGTTCTCTACCCTCTGCCCCATACTTCTCTAGATCAAGATTAACATGGTTTAGAGGGAGAAACAAAACAATATAGATTTGATCCTAATTATTTCCAAAATGATTTCTAAGAAGCCCTTAAGGAACAGTTTTTCTGAAACTCCAAGACCTACTACCATGGTAGGCAAAGGTAAATAGCCCAGAACTCTACTTCCCCAACATGAATGCTATGAATTCCTTTTGGACCCCAATTTAATACAGTATGCCTTAGGTCAAATCCAAACTCTTCCCTCAAGTCTTCTCTGATTGACCTACACCAGAACATTCTCTGTCTCTTTGGGACTTCCATTGCATTGAAACTGTTCTTTTTTCTTGGCACCAGTCACATTTGTCACAGCACTCACTATATCCAGTGCCCTTCTTGTGACTGAAGAAAGCTAGAAACAGCCACATTCAAAAGTAAAAATAATGGGATTTAGAATTATACAGTACTGGAAACTTGTCTAGTTTATGAAATCTCTCAGAGGCTCATGTTTAAAATATAGTGGCTAGGAAATATAAATAATATAGTGCATGTAAGGTTCTGGACACAGTAGCAAGTGTATAGAATAAAAAACCTATTATTGGTAGCAGTAATAATAATAAGGTGATGGCCTGGCTATATATTGTTTTTTACTCAAGAAGGCAGTTGTAAGTTGTACTTTTTCAGGAGTAACAACTGATTGAGTGAGGAATAAGCACTTTGCCCAATGGGAACCCATCCATGAGTTGACCATGGTCCATGAGAGGGCCTGGCTCAAATAATTCAGTGAATTTAATTCATTATAGATCATGGTGATTATCTCAACCAATCATACTGGCTTCCTTAGGAAATTTGATTCACTAGTTGCTATAGAGAGGAGAATGGGGTCTAGTTGCCATGAAAGAGCCCATCCAGGCCATGGGAGCATGGGAGATGCAGACTTTTTATCCGAGTTCCTAATAACTTTCCAGTTCCACTTCCCAGCAAAAGACATCTGTGACAGAAGGTGAAGTTAATCAACAAACTATTTTCCTCTTCTCCGTGGGTCACAGCAAGCCCACATTTCCCACCCTGTCTTGCAGATAAATATGACCATATGATGATTCTAGCCAATGTAATATAAGCAGAAGTGAAGTGTACTTCTTCCTTGCTTGATGCATAAAAACTCCCCATAGGTTGATTCTCCACCCTCTTTTTTCTTCTGAGGCTTGATGTGATTGAGAACAGTAACTTTGGAATCCAAATGCAAAAGATGGTGGAGTCACAAGATGAAAGGACCCCATGTCCCTGATTCTTGATTTAGAAGAACTTTATGAGTGAGAAATTAAACTGCTATTACATTATGACACTGAGATATGAGACTTTATCTTTAGAACCAGCATTACCCAAACAAATATACTGTCAATAAATAGCCATTTTCTCAAGTTGCTGGAGTGACTCTGTAAACCTTACAACCAAACCAAACCAGATCACAAGAACAATAATTTTTAAAAGACTTAGGAAAACTCCTATATTTTCACCTCATAATGTAAGCCAACTTTTCGGGTCTTTGTGATTTTTCTTCTCCAGGAAGACTATAAAATCCATTAAACACTCTTGTCCCACTGGCAACCAATTTGCCCTACTCATAATAGGGACTCATTATGTGCTTCTTGACTGATAAATAAACTTGGATCACAAGGTGACTGTTTGGCCATTAGCTCGGAGAAAAGGCACTTGAAGAATTAGTTTTCAAAAAATTACCCCTGTAGCATCCATTTATTTATAGGTCACAAATTAGCTAGGACATAGAAGTAGGTAACAAGCAGCAAGTCAATGTCAGGCAGACTCCTGTGTTTCCCTAAAATTCCCAACTTAGAAGTTATCAGTAATAGAACAGATTAGCTCTTTGAACAGAAAAAAATAAAGCCTACAGTTAAAACTTGATCAAAATACAAAAGAAGGAGAAAAATTACACTTTTTCTCAAATGAATGAATATCTAAAATTCAATGTCTCTTTCAAAAGATCTTATTAGCTGTAGATCATAATGTTATAGCACATCAGGGAGTGATGCTATAGTTAAGTTTGCAATAATTATATATTTGGCTGTAACTGCTCAAAGAAGTCAGGTTTTAAAAATAAAACATGAAACCTGAAGTTCACACTTTTTCCACCCACTAGAGCCGTGGCTTCATTCTACATTTGAGCTCAGATTCATCATTTCAAAAAGAAACCCTGAATTGAATTTGTGCATTATTATTTGAGATTCAAATAATCACAGGACAGTTCAAAAGCAGGAGTTTTACTTTCACCTTCTTTATATGAATATATATATATAATATATATACAAGATATATTTATTTTTATGTTTATATTATAGCTATTATATTATATATATTATATTAACTTATATATATAAAATGTATCTATGTATAATATATTATAGCTGAAGTCCATTAACTGACTACATTCCACTAATGGTTAGGGAATCAAGAAATTACATTTGAATTAACACTTCCACCCTAAATGTCATGATTCCATATTAGTGAGTGGCTTCTACATGAGGTATATATAAAAAGCAGTAAACTCTCTTGACAAATTGCTTTTGTCCCTAAAACAAATTGACCATGACTTTTCAGAGAAGGTTGTGACATGCTGAGCTCCTCTGGTGAGAATAATTGAATATAACAAACTCTTAGATTGAAAGTCAAACATGGGCACAAACTCTTAATTTTCTGACACAAATGAAATAGACTCAGTAATGTTACAGGATGTTGATAGTTTCTCCATTAGAAAGTTGACAAGAACATGAAAACTGTGGGATGCTAGGGTTGCTCTTTATAACTTTAAATTTGGCACTGATTCATGAACATCTAATTCTCCTAAATTTGCCTAAATAAATTCACTTAATGCTCACTCTGTATTGAAGTAGAAAGAGTTCAAAGAAAGATGAGAGACATATAGAACCATTTATTTGGAGACATCAAGAACAGGAAAATAACAATTTAGATTTCAAACATGTGCCAAGTGTCGTAATGGCATTAGAAAAAAATTATTTTGACCTGGGATACTTGGTTTTCACTGTTCCAGTGTTTTAATAGAAGCTGAGGGTAATGACATCAGCAGTCTTGCTTTCTATGTAAACATGATGGGATAAAACATGATAAACTAAGCTTACAATGAGTAGTTGTTGAATGAATGATCTAATTTTTGTTGGTATCAGATTTCTTAGACAATTGAGCATCTTCCCTCTTGAGATACACAAACAAGCAAACAAAATATGTGAATTCTTTGACTGGGGGGATGGCAAACCTCTCAGTGAAAGCCACAGTATTCTTACACATTACAGCCCTTGTGAATGCCATGAGTGGAAATCATCAAGTTAATAAGTTGACATAAGAATCCCTAAGCATATGAAAAATATAATAACTTATTTTTGTCAAAATTACACATCCTCATTGTTTTTTTAATATCAAGTAGCAAAAAAAAAAACACTGGAAGAAAGAATTTTTTGGTTTTTTTTTATTACCTCAAAGCTCATTACTCAGAAATAACCATTACCAGCATTAGGTAAATTTTATTGCAGATATTTCTGTAAGAATACATATAGAGAGAAGAAAGGTAGTCAGATATATTGTTTTATAAAACTGGGATTATATTGTATACACTACTTTAAATTTTAAACTATTAATTATTACAGAATTTAACAGAAAGGAAACTGAAAAAAATTGATGACATTGTTAAGCTTAAGACAAATTAGTCACACAGACATATTGTTTCATAATAGGTCTCCCTAAAATTAAAAAAAAAAAAATTGTGATGGTATTGAGTGAGGAGTTTGTGATTATTTTACATGTAAATGGTAGATAGATAATACATATTTAATGACATGTTTAATTATTTCATTACATATTTCAACTTTAGTGAATTTAGTGAAGTCCATGCTTAACAAAGTGGGGACATTAGCCTTGTAACAGTTCCTCTGGCCTCCCCTATGCCCACAATGCAATGTGCATCATTATTTTTACATCAAGTTTTAAGTAAATATTAACCTTCTGCATATAACCATGGTTTACAGTATTGCTTGTATTTGTTCTACATTAAAATTGTTTGTTATTTCATCACAAGTCCTTTCACCAGAATTTCTTCAATCATAAATTCTTCATTTTCATTCATCTCTTGGTTAGCTAGGTTTTATTGAAAAGCAAAAGGATTAGCCTGATTAGGAAAAGGGAAATCTCTCTCTGAGCTAAAAGAGAGGAGTGGGCAGATGAAGTTCAGTGCGAAAGTCTCAGTGGAGGATATGGGAAGAAAACCCACTGAGGAGTCACAATTATTTCAAAAGTGAAGGAGACAAGGTCAACACTTCCAGTGAAAGAAGGGGTGATGGGGTGGGGGCTTCAAGGGAGATAACATTTTGTACACTGTTAATGGGAAGGGAGGGGATGATGACAAAGGACAAAAGTTGACTTCTGGACAGTACTGAGAGGCCAAGTGTAAGAGAATGGATTTACAGTAGCACCAACCAAGTCATTTTCTTAAACAGCACTCAAGTGAGGGTGGTGGGGGTTGGGAGAGAGAGAACTTGAGTTTTCAAAAAATGGAAAATCAATAAACTAGAAGAGAAGATAAATTGGGACTAAGAACGAGAGAACCGAAAGAGAAAGCTATGGTTAGTGACTGGGATGTTGAAGCTTAAGTCTCCAAGTCCTGTGTACCTCCAGATAATGGTAACACCCATGGAAGTTAGTTACCAAGGTCAAATAGAGGTGAAGGTGGTCAAGGAACTGAAAGTCAAATGCACAAGAATCCACACCTCCATCATGCCACAGCAGCAGATAGCACTGCCAAGGAAGAGCGTTGAGAGAAACAGGAGAGAGGAGGTCATAGGACAAAATCCTAGAGAACTTTGGGCATGAAGGGGTAAAACAGGAGCCAGGAGAGAAGACAGAACCTGGACTTCTAGAGATATGGAAGGAGAATCCAGAGCTGTGAAAGGAAGGGAGATGAAAGAAAAAATGGGGCAAGCAAGGCCACTGGTTTTAGAGATGAAATCCTTGGTTAAATTGAAGAAGCCACCTTAACACTGTGGAAGAGGCCACATATATCAGTTTGGGTCCCCAGGAGTAGTCCCTGGGATAAGAGTTTAAATGCAAGTTGTTTATTTAAGGAATGAGTCTAGAAAATACCGGTAAGAGAGTGGGGGAATTGAAACAGCGAAGGGAAAGCAGGAAGGAAAAGTGCATGATAGAACAAGTTGTCAATGTGGATAACGGGGACTCAGTTCCACTGGGAATCTCTGAGAACTGGTGTAGAACACAGGCCCCAGAGTTGTCTTACCTGAGGTGTGAGGGATCTAGGGTATTTATATGCCAATTACAACCAGACATTGATTCATGATGGATAGTTAGTCCTGGATGGCATTAAGTCTCCCAGCACTTTGACCTGGCACATGTTCAACATACTGAATTTGGCCAACCAGAGAAAACTCAGGTGAAGAGATGCAGAGGCTGGCATACGCTAAATGCTAAGGCCCAAAGGGACTGAGCGGGGAAAGTGATCGTGTCTGCTACAGGAAGGAAGCCAAACTGTGAAGGGTAGCAGTAAATATGATGAAGTGCAGGTATCAAGACAATTCCTTCAAGAAGTGTAGTGGGTAAGGGAAGGGAAAGAGGAAAAGTACTGTGGTGATTTAAATTTATGTCTTTTTAATGCTGTTTACAGATAATAGCCTCTAAACACTAGTTGGACCACATGGAAATTGCCACCCCACCAAAAAATTGTGATGTGCTGGCCTAATTATTCTAAATGGTTTATCCAGAGTCATTGCAATTTTTACAAATAATATCTACAATTATGAAATTACAGGAAGGAATCTTAGACATTAGTTTAACCTCTCATTCTACACATGAGAAAAAGAATATTAAACATTATGTTTATGTTTTTAACTACTGGCAATGAGCGTTTGAACCTTGTTGCTTATTGGCTGAGGTTTGGAGACTGGAACCATTATATCTGCCTTTCACATTGGATGAGACAGAAAACCTGACTGTGTGAGATTCCTATATTAGCCACATACACCAACTTGGTCTGACACCAGTTCGTTGCCTGCTTTTCACCATTTTACCTATAAAAGTTTTATGAATTCCAGTTTTCCAAACAAAGCTGCTTGTAGATTCAGGGATTGATTCTACACCAACAACCTATTTAATTTACACTTGGTGAAATACAGAAATACAGAATAAGAATTATGTTTCTTTGACTTCTCTCTTAGTGACTAACACAGCACTGTACATTTAGTAAGCACTCAATAAATATAAAAATAAGTGATGAGGAAAAAAACTAAAAGTTTCCATTATCATCAGATGCTCACTAAATGACAGACCGATGTGTTACATAATGCTGCAATCAGGAAGACCAAGCACTTTAGGAAAGGTTACATGAATATCCTAATTTGTGCCTGTGTTAAGTGGCTTCAATTAATTAATTACCATTAATAGACAAAAATTTTGTGACTTGTTGGGAAATTAAGAAACCAGTGACAGAGAATAAGGTGATCCACAAATTCTATCCTTCCTTGCCCTTAGCTTGTTCTCTACTTCTGGGACTGGGAAAAAATCAATTTCATCAGGAGGTTCTCAGTCCTCTTCAAAGGTGATGGAAGTTCAAACACAAGGTAGTTGACATCCAAGAGCCAATTCTAGTCAGCTCCTGCTGACTATATTTCTAGGGGTTGTCAGACCAAGAGAGACCTTGCAGAGCCTAAGATGTGGGGAGAAGGGTAGGAAACAAGCCATTGTTGATCTCTTGAAGTTCAGAAGCGGCACCATTTTGTGGGGGAGGGAGGGCAGAATCAGTGCCAAAGGGAACTTTGGAGAGTTGTGTCTTCAATGAAGCTTGGCATAAACCTAAATTTGGACCCAGCAGCTGAAGCCAAAACCAACCATCCTGGCCATTAACCAGAAAGGAAGAAAGGACCAAGGAAAAATTATGGGAGTTTGAAACCAATGGACAAAGAAGTAATAAGAAAGTATAGAAGCAGAATACTCAGTTCATTCAACAAACATGTACTTAGTACATTGAATAAGCAAGTAGGATGTCAGACACTGAAATATGGATTTGGGAACAAATAGGCAACTGAGATTCAATCCCATTGGTCTAAGAAAGGTTGCAAGATATAAAGGAGGGATCAAGCCCCAGTGTGTACTTTTAAAGTCTTTGTGTCACATTTGCTAAGTCTCATTGGCCAAAGCAAGTGCACATGGCCAAGCTCAGAGTCAGTGTGGGAGGGAACTAACCAAGGGAATTGATACAGAGAGGCAGAAAGAAAATGCAGACCATTATTGCAACATTCTATTACTGGACCTTCTATGAGTGATGACATCTCTGAGTTGTCCCATCAAAGAGTGAGGAAGCTGGGAAATTTAACCACTAGTTCCCATACTTTCTTTGTTGAGGGTTGCACCTGAGAGGCATCAAATTCCCAGCATTTCTGCTCTCCCCAGGTGGACCAAACATGCTTCCAGAGGTAGAGATGTGTGGAGAATCTGGCATGTGTAGGTACTGTCTATAGGCGATGTCCAGGGTAAGCCATAGGAATGAAGGTGGGGCATCAACATCATCTGCCACACAGAAGGCATCAGTTAGATAGAACACAGATTCTGACTTCAAGAAATCAGAGAAATAGAGTGCATTTTGTAAACAACTGGCAATGTGTTTTGTGATAGATTTATGATATAGTACCCATGAGGCAATGACTGTCAACAGAAAGGAAGCCTTCCCAGGGCAGGCAATGTCAAGTTGTGAATTTACGTTGAGACTCATAATTTCAACAGGTCAAAAGAAAAGAGGGTTTACAGAGGATGCCATAGCATATGCAATAGAACACACCAGGAGAGTGGAAGGATTGCAAGTGGTTTTGTCTGGCTAGATGCTGAGACAGACTGAAAAAGAAGCCAAAGAAGTGGACTGGGGTCAGTTTAAGAGGGGTCACTCGCACCATACAGGGGAGCTTGGATTTTGTCCATAGGTGGAAGGGGGTGTTGAAGGATGCATGGAGGGTATAACAGAATGGCCATATACAGGAAAGCCTAGGATAACAAGTTGAGCTAACAGTAAGTTGGAGGAGCCCAGATATCCCAGCCTGGTTCTTCTGTCCTATGGAATTATTCATGTCCTGGAAGCAGGTAGCACCAATCTAAGGAGTCAGGTTACATGTCTTTGATTCCATTACCACTGGCTGATGACATCAGGGATACTAAAGGCTTAATTATTGTCTTTGAAGCCACAATAAATGGCTGATAGAGGCAACCTGTTCTATCCGTGAAATTTATTCCAACTAAGAACAAACTGATTAAATGTGTCCTACTTCTTCCCCTGACATATAAATACATGAATCTAAAGCAGACCTTCTGACTTGGGAGCTAAAAAGAGCAAGGACAGTAGTATAACACGGTCATCCCAGGAAATCTGACAGGTAGATTATTCCCTGATATGCCAAAGGAATAATGCATGTTCCTACATTTTCATTTCTGAAATAGTGTATGGAAATTTTGCCTGAGGCCAGAAAGAAACTGTGAGTGAGTCTGAGAATCACATACCCTCTACCTGTCTCACTACCTGATTGTCATTTTAAACTTGATATAAATTAGTTGTTTATTTCTTGGGAGTAAATCACAGTTTGAATCCCATTGTGGACTATTTGCTCAATACAGCAAACAACCATGTACAACACAAGCTGTTTTGCACTACTGCACTCCTGGTGGTAGGAAAGAGTGGCTCCTAAAATTACGGAAGAGAGTTGAGTGTTGTCCATGGAGACAAATACTCAGGAGTGGCTTAGGAATGTACAAGGTGTCCTGAGTTCTATGACTTGAGGTCAATGTCTCCATTCTCCCTTCCAGCCTCTCCTCAAATAGCAAATTCCTCCTTTGGAAACAGCTAATTCCAAAGGAACATCCATCCATGCATTCATATTTTATTAGCAGGTTTTTATTGAGTCCTACAGAGATAAGCACATTGAAAGGGATGGATTCTACAGACAGAAAGGTGACATATTTAGATTTATGTGCAAATGAAAGCATGTTATAAGTTCTCCAGGCCAGTTTAGAAGACTTCTCCCAATCTGATGACTCCATCCAGCTTTAACAAATAACCTATTTTATGAGTTGGGATGTGGAAAACTCTGGTTCTACACACAAAGGACCTTCTCAGACTAGGCGAAACTTATAACATGCCCTGATAAGCTGAGGCTGAATAATATTCTCTGTCACAACTGGTTATGCAAAGAAATGACATCCTCACTCCACCAGCCTCCTCCTGTTGACAGAGGAGCTAAAGGCACATATAAACAATTAGGTTTCTCTGCTACATGAGGGCAGCTGTTCAAAGGAGCTGTCAAGACTTCCACTCCTCTAGTGAAATCATATTTACTTTATTCATCTAAATAATGTGGTTTGTTTGCCTTATGTATGAAATTGTCTTGCACTGTTTCTCATTGATTGATTTTTATGAGATAGCATATCACCTTGTGTTGCCTCCATATGCTTTTCTGCTAAGAATGGAATAGCTTCTTACTGAGTACTTTCAATGATTATATTCTTTTATAGTTTTGGAGTCATCGTGTTTATTCAAAATGTCCAACTCCTTATCTCTATTTTCTTCACGCACAACCATGCTCTCCAAGATTTAAAAAAAATGATGAAAATAAATAAAAGTAATAATAAAAAGTAAACATGCTTTATATTCCATTCCCAACATGTTGCTCCCTGGTTGGGTAATTATAGCAATCAGAATCCACTGAAATAGGCTGTATATATTTTTAAGACTATCTTTTTTGAAGAAGTTTTAAGTTTGCAACAAAATTAAGAGGCACAAAGATTTCTTACATACCCCTGCCCCTCCCCACCACATACATACCCTCCTCTATTATCAACATAACTCACCAGAATGGTAATATTTTTTTTTATCAAGGATGAACCTACACTGACACATCATAATCACCAAAAATTCAGTTTACCGTAGGCCTCACTCTTTGTGTTGTAAATTCTATGGGTTTGGAAAAAAGTATAATGACATATATCCATCATTATACTACCATACAGACTATATTGACTGACCTCCAAGTCATTTGTTCTTTGCTGTACATCTCTCCCCTCCTCCACCACTGGAAACACTGATCTTGTTATTGTCTGCATAGTTTTGCCTTTTCAAGAATATTGGAGAATTGGAATCATACAGTATGTAGCCTTTTCAGATCAGTTTCTTGCACTTAATAATATGCATTTAAGTTTCCTCCATGTCTTTTTATGGCTTGATAGCTCTTTTTTCTTAGCACTGAATAATATTTCATTATCTGTATGTACCACAGTTTATCCATTCACCTACTGAAGGACATCTTGGCTGTTTCCAAGTATTAGCAATTATGAATAAAACTGCTATAAACAATCATGTGCAGCTTTTTGTGTAAACATGAGTTTTCAACTCCTTTGGGTAAATGCCAAAGAGTGCTATTACTCAAATGTATGGTAAGCATATGTTTAGTTTTGTAGGAAACTGCCAAACTGTCTTCCAACTGGCTGTACCATTTTGCAATCCCACCAGCAGTGAAGAGAGTTCCTGTTGCTCCACATCCTCACCAGCATGTGGTGGTGTCAGTGTTCCAGATCTTGGCCATTCTAATATGTAGTGATATCTTAACAGTTGTTGTTGTTTTTTTTTTTTTTAGTAATTTTTTAAATTTTTTTGTTGTTATGTTAATCACCATACATTACATCATTAGTTTTAGATGTAGTGTTCCATACTTCATTGTTTGTGCATAACACCCAGTGCTCCATGCAGAATGTGCCCTCCTCAATACCCACCACCAGGCTAACCCATCCTCCCACACCCTCCACTCTAGAACCCTCAATTTGTTCTCAGAGTCCATTGTCTCTCATGGTTCGTCTCTCCCTCCGATTTCCCCCCTTCATTCTTCCCCTCCTGCTATCTTCTTTTTTTTTTTTCCTTAACATATATTGCATTATTTGTTTCAGAGGTACAGATCTGAGATTCAAGAGTCTTGCACAATTCACAGCGCTTACCAGAGCACATACCCTCCCCAGTGTCTATCACCCAGTCACCCCATCCCTCCCACCCCACCCCCCACTCCAGCAACCCTCAGTTTGTTTCCTAAGATTAAGAATTCCTCATATCAGTGAGGTCCTATGATACATGTCTTTCTCTGATTGACTTTTTCACTCAGCATAATACCCTCCAGTTCCATCCACGTCATTGCAAATGGCAAGATCTCATTCCTTTTGATGGCTGCATAATATTCCATTGTATATATATACCACTTCTTCTTTATCCATTCATCTGTTGATGGACATCTTGGCTCTTTCCACAGTTTGGCTATTGTGGACATTGCTGCTATAAACATCAGGGTGCACGTACCCCTTCGGATCCCTACATTTGTATCTTTGGGGTAAATACCCAGTAGTGCAATTGCTGGATCATATGGTAGCTCTATCTTCAACTTCTTGAGGAACGTCCATACTGTTTTCCAGAGTGGCTGCACCAGCTTGCATTCCCACCAACAGTGTAGGAGGGTTCCCCTTTCTCTGCATCCCCACCAACATCTGTCATTTCCTGACTTGTTAACTTTAGCCATCTGACTGGTGTGAGGTGGTATCTCATTGAGGTTTTGATTTGGATTTCCCTGATGCCGAGCGATGTTGAGCACTTTTTCATGTGTCTGTTGGCCATTTGGATGTCTTCTTGGGAAAAATGTCTGTTCACGTCTTCTGCCCATTTCTTGATTGGATTCTTTGTTCTTTGGGTGTTGAGTTTGATAAGTTCTTTATAGAGTTTGGATACTAGCCCTTTATCTGATATGTCATTTGCAAATATCTTCTCCCATTCTGTCACTTCTCTTTTGGTTTTGTTGACTGTTTCTTTTGCTGTGCAAATCTTTTTATCTTGATGAAGTCCCAATAGTTCATTTTTGCCCTTGCTTCCCTTGCCTTTGGCGATGTTTCTAGGAAGAAGCTGCTTCGGCTGAGGTCAAAGAGGTTGCTGCCTGTGTTCTCCTTTAGGATTTTGATGGACTCCTGTCTCACATTTAGGTTTTCCAAACATTTTGAGTCTATTTTTGTGTGTGGTATAAGGAAATGGTCCAGTTTCATTCTTCTGCGTGTGGCTGTCCAATTTTCCAAACACAATTTGTTGAAGAGACTGTCTTTTTTTCATTGGACACTCTTTCCTGCTTTGTCGAAGATTAGTTGACCATACAGTTGAGGGTCCGTTTCTGGGCTCTCTATTCTGTTCCATTGATTGATGTGTCTGTTTTTGTGCCAGTACCATACTGTCTTGATGATGACAGCTTTGTAATAGAGCTGGAAGTCCAGAACTGTGATGCCGCCAGCTTTGCTTTTCTTTTTCAACATTCCTCTGGCTATGCAGGGTCTTTTCTGGTTCCATACAAATTTTAGGATTATTTGTTCCATTTCTTTGAAAAAAGTGGATGGTATTTTGATGGGGATTGCATTGAATGTGTAGATTGCTCTAGATAGCTTTGACATCTTCACAGTATTTGTTCTTCCAATCCATGAGCATGGAACTTTTTTCCATTTCTTTGTGTCTTCCTCAATTTCTTTCATGAGTATTTTATAGTTTTCTGAGTACAGATCCTTTGCCTCTTTGGTTAGATTTATTCCTAGGTATCTTATGCTTTTGGGTGCAATTGTAAATGGGATCGACTCCTTAATTTCTCTTTCTTCTGTCTTGTTGTTGGTGTATAGGAATGCCACTGACTTCTGTGCATTGATTTTATATCCTGCCACTTGACTGAATTCCTGTATGAGTTCTAGCAGTTTTGGGGTGGAGTCTTTGGGGTTTTCCACATAATGTATCATATCATCTACAAACAGTGAGAGTTTGACTTCTTCTTTGCCGATTTGGATGCCTTTGATTTCTTTTTGTTGTCTGATTGCTGTGGCTAGGACTTCCAATACTATGTTGAATAGCAGTGGTGATAGTGGACATCCCTGCCACGTTCCTGACCTTAGGGGGAAAGCTCTCAGTTTCCCATTGAGAATGATATTCGCTGTAGGTTTTTCATAGATGGCTTTTATGATATGGAGGTATGTACCCTCTATGTCTATACTCTGAAGAGTTTTGATCAAGAAAGGATGCTGTACTTTGTCAAATGTTTTTTTCTGCATCTATTGAGAGGATCATATCATTCTTGTTCTTTCTTTTGTTAATATATTGTATCACGTTGATTGATTTGCGGATGTTGAACCAACCTTGCAGCCCAGGGATAAATCCCACTTGGTCACGGTGAATAATACTTTTAATGTACTGTTAGATCCTATTGGCTAGTATTTTGGTGAGAATTTTTGCATCCATGTTCATCAGGGATATTGGTCTGTAATTCTCCTTTTTGATGGGGTCTTTGTCTGGTTTTCGGATCAAGGTAATGCTGGCCTCATAAAATGAGTTTGGAAGTTTTCCTTTCATTTCTATTTCTTGGAACAGTTTCAGAAGAATAGGTATTAATTCTTCTTGAAATGTTTGGTCGAATTCCCCTGGGAAGCCATCTGGCCCTGGGCTCTTGTTTGTTGGGAGATTTTTGATGACTGCTTCAATTTCCTTAGTGGTTATAGGTCTGTTCAGGTTTTCTATTTCTTCCTGGTTCAGTTTTGGTAGTTGATACATCTCTAGGAATGCATCCATGTCTTCCAGGTTATCTAATTTGCTGGCATAGAGTTGCTCATAATATGTTCTTATAATTGTATTTCTTTGGTGTTGGTTGTGATCTCTCCCCTTTCATTCATGATTTTGTTGATTTGGGTCATTTCTCTTTTCTTTTTGATAAGTCTGGCCAGGGGTTTATCAATCTTGTTAATTCTTTCAAAGAACCAGCTCCTAGTTTCATTGATCTGTTCTACTGTTCTTTTAGTTTCTATTTCATTGATTTCTGCTCTGATCTTTATTATTTCTCTTCTCCTGCTGGGTTTAGGCTTTATTTGCTGTTCTTTCTTCAGCTCCTTTAGGTGTAGGGTTAGGTTGTGTACTTGAGACCTTTCTTGTTTCTTGAGAAAGGCTTGTATTGCTATATACTTTCCTCTTACGACTGCCTTTGCTGCATCCCAAAGATTTTGAATAGTTGTGTTTTCATTTTCATAGGTTTCCATGTATTTTTTTAATTCTTCTTTAATTTCCTGGTTGACCCATTCATTCTTTAGTAGGATGCTCTTTAGCCTCCATGTATTTGAGTTCTTTCCGACTTTCCTCTTGTGATTGAGTTCTAGTTTCAAAGCATTTTGGTCTGAAAATATGCAGGGAATTATCCCAATCTTTTGGTACTGGTTGAGACCTGATTTATTACCTAGGATGTGATCTATTCTGGAGAATGTTCCATGGGCACTAGAGAAGAATGTGTATTCCGTTGCCTTGGGATGGATTGTTCTGAGTATGTCTGTGAAGTCCATTTGGTCCAGTGTGTCATTTAAAGTCTTTATTTCCTTGTTGATCTTTTGCTTAGACCATCTGTCCATTTCAGTGAGGGGGGGTGTTAAAGTCCCCCAATATTATTGTACTGTTGTGGATGTGTTTCTTTGCTTTTGTTATTAATTGCCTTATATAATTGGCTGCTCCCATGTTAGGGGCATAGATATTTACAATTGTTAGATCTTCTTGTGGGATAGATCCTTTAAGTAGGCTATAATGTCCTTCCTCATCTCTTATTACAGTCTTTGGTTTAAAATCTAATTTGTCTGATAGGAGGATTGCCACCCCAGCTTTCTTTCAGTGTCCATTAGCATGGTAAATGGTTTTCCACCCCCTCATTTTCAATCTGGGGGTGTCTTTGGTTCTAAAATGAGTCTCTTGCAGACAGCATATCGATGGGTCTTGTTTTTTAATCCAGTCTGATAGCCTGTGTCTTTTGATTGGGGCATTTAGCCCATTTATATTCAGGGTAACTATTGAAAGTTAGGAATTTAGTGCCATTGTATTCCCTGTAAGGTGACTGTTACCATATATTGTCTGTGTTCCTTTCTGGTCTATGTTGCTTTTAGGGTCTCTCTTTGCCTAGAGGACCCCTTTCAGGATTTCTTGTAGGGCTGGTTTTGTTGTTTGCAAATTCCTTTAGTTTTTGTTTGTCCTTGAAGCTTTTTCTCTCTCCTTCTATTTTCAATGACAGCCTAGCTGGATATAGTATTTTTGGCTGCATATTTTTCTCCTTTAGTGCTCTGAATATATCCTGCCAGTCCTTTCTGGCCTGCCAGGTCTCTGTGGATAGGTCTGTTGCCAATCTAATGTTTCTACCATTGTAGGTTACATATCTCTTCTCCCGAGCTGCTTTCAGGATTTTCTCTTTGTCTCTGAGACTCGTAAGTTTTACTATTAGATGTCGGGATGTTGACCTATTTTTATTGATTTTGAGACGGGTTCTCTGTGCCTCCTGGATTTTGATGCTTGTTTCCTTCCCCAAATTAGGGAAGTTCTCTGCTATAATTTGCTCCATTATACCTTCTGCCCCTCTTTCTCTTTCTTCTTCTTCTGGGATCCCAATTATTCTAATGTTGTTTCGTCTTATGGTATCGCTTATCTCTCGAATTCTGCCCTCGTGATCCAGTAGTTGTTTATCTCTCTTTTTCTCAGCTTCTTTATTTTCCATCATTTGGTCTTCTATATCACTGATTCTCTCTTCTGCCTCATTTATCCTAGCAGTTAGAGCCTCCATATTTGATTGCACCTCATTAATAGCCTTTTTGATTTCTACTTGGTTAGATTTTAGTTCTTTTACTTCTCCAGAAAGGTTTTCTCTAATAACTTCCATGCTTTTTTCAAGCCCAGCTAGTATCGTTAAAGTGATGATTCTGAACTCTAGCTCCAACATCGTACTAATGTCCTTATTGAGTAGGTCCCTGGCAGTCGGTACTACCTCTTGTTGTTTTTGTTGAGGCGATTTTTTCCGTCTTGTCATTTTGTGCAGAGGAGAATAGATTAATGGGAGAACAAAATGCTAGCAGAGTAACAACGTCCCCAGAACATATACTCTAAACAAATCATAAAAGACCTGAAGCAGGGGGAAAAGAAAGGGAAAGAGAAAAAAAGAAAAAGAAAAAGATAAAGATAAAAACAAACAAAAACAAACAAAACAAAACAACAACAAAAAAACAGAATGTGATCAAATATGATCAGGCTGGTATATAGATCAGTGTCACACACTAGTTTTGGGTTGTATTTTGGTCTTTTAGAAGAAAGTGCCTCCCAAAATTTTAAAGAAAGAAAAACTTATATATGTACAAAAATAAGGGTTGATATGATGAAGGGATGGAATATGACTGTAAAGATGGAAACTATAAAAAATTTTATAAAAGGAATTGATAAGAAGTTGTTTGAAAAAAGAAAGAAGAGGATTTAAAAAAAGAAAAAAGAAAAAAAAGGGAGAGAATGTGATCAGGCAGGGGAGTAGAAAAAACCATATACTAGAGATTTAGGGTATATTTTGATCTGTTAGAAGAAACTATCTCAAAATTTTAAAGAGAGAACAACTTATATATATATATGCCAAAAATATGGGTAACTACTATGAAGGGATAGAATATGACTTTAAAAATGAAAAATAAAAATGTTTTCTTAAAAAAGGGATTGATAAGATGTTGGTTGAGAAAGGGAAAAAGAAAAATTCAAAAAAAAAAAAAGAAAAAAGAAAAAAAGACAGTTAAAAAAACTTAACTTTGAAAGACTAAAGAATCATGGTAAAAAAGCCATGAATTCTATGTGCAGTATTCCCCTAGCGCTGGAGTTCTGCCGTTCTCATTGATCAGTAAACTTGGTCTTGGCTGGCTGTTCTCGCTGATCTTCTGGGGGAGGGGCCTGTTGCCGTGGTTCTCAAATGACTTTGCCGGAGGCGGAAGTGCCCCACCCTTGCCCAGTCGGGGCTAAGTAATCTGCTCGGGTTGCTCTCCAGAGCTTTTGTTCCCTGCGAGCTTTCCGTACAGCTTTGGAGGCGGAGAGTGAAAATGGCGGCCTCCCAATCTCCACCCTGGAGGAGCCGAGTACTTGGGGCCCTGCTCCTCAGTGAGCCCCCAGAGAAAAGCCGTCAGTCACTCCCATCTCCCCAGTCTCAGGCCGCACTCCATGCTTACCTGGCCTGTGACCGCGCGTTTCTATCTCTGGCACTCGACCCGGGGTGGAGTCTCCAAACCCGGAAGATCCCTGTGGTGTACTCCCGCACGGCTCCTCCCGTTGGAGGAAGGTGAGTCTCCCCGATCTGCCGCTTGTTGGGTCCCTGCTGGAGGAGCAGTGGCCCGACTGTGCCGCAGATCACGGTTTATGGCAACCCCGAGCTGAGAGCCCGCGCCTGGGCTCCGCCTCTGCAGCCGGCTTCCCTGCTCCATTACCTGGGAGCTCTGCCACACTCAGGCACCTCCGGTCTTTCTGTGACCCTGAGGGTCCTGAGACCACACTGTCCTGGAAGGTTCCACCCCCTGCTTAGCCACCAGAGTGACGTCCCTCAGTGGAGCAGACTTAAAAGTTCCGATTTTGTGCTCTGTGTGGTTCTATCACTTGCCAGAAGCGGCCAAGGGAGGCCCCTCCCCCGCCGTCTATCCTCCCGAATATCGCCTCGGATTCACTTCTCCGCATGTCCTACCTTCCAGAAAGTAGTCGCTTTTCTGATGAGAGAGTTGTTGCTATTCTTTTCTTCGATCTCCTGCTGAGTTTGTAGGTTTTCAGAATGGTTTGATCCCTATCCAGCTGAATTCCCGAGAGGAGATGAAATCCAGGTCTCCTACTCCTCCGCCATCTTGCTCCGCCCCCGCCAATCTAATGTTTCTACCATTGTAGGTTACATATCTCTTCTCCCGAGCTGCTTTCAGGATTTTCTCTTTGTCTCTGAGACTCGTAAGTTTTACTATTAGATGTCGGGGTGTTGACCTATTTTTATTGATTTTGAGACGGGTTCTCTGTGCCTCCTGGATTTTGATGCTTGTTTCCTTCCCCAAATTAGAAAGTTCTCTGCTATAATTTGCTCCATTATACCTTCTGCCCCTCTTTCTCTTTCTTCTTCTTCTGGGATCCCAATTATTCTAATGTTGTTTCGTCTTATGGTATCGCTTATCTCTCGAATTCTGCCCTTGTGGTCCAGTAGTTGTTTATCTCTCTTTTTCTCAGCTTCTTTATTTTCCATCATTTGGTCTTCTATATCACTGATTCTCTCTTCTGCCTCATTTATCCTAGCAGTTACCCCCCCCCCCATTTTTGATTGCACCTCATTAATAGCCTTTTTGTTTTCAACTTGGTTAGATTTTAGTTCTTTTACTTCTCCAGAAAGGGTTTCTCTAATAACTTCCATGCTTTTTTCAAGCCCAGCTAGTATCTTTAAAGTGATGATTCTGAATTCTAGCTCTGACATCGTACTAATGTCCTTATTGAGTAGGTCCCTGGCAGTCGGTACTACCCCTTGTTGTTTCTGTTGAGGCGATTTTTTCCATCTTGTCATTTTGTGCAGAGGAGAATAGATTAATGAGAGAACAAAATGCTAGCAGAGTAACAACATCCCCAGAAATTATACTCTAAACAAATCAGAAAAGACCTGAAGCAGGGGGAAAAGAAACGGAAAGAGAGAAAACCGAAAAAGAAAAAAAAAGAAAAAGATAAAGATAAAAACAAAGAAAACAAAACAAAAGATTATGATCAAATATGATCAGGCTGGTATATAGATCAGTGCCACACAGTAGATTTTGGGTGTATTTTGGTCTGTTAGAAGAAAGTGCCTCCCAAAATTTTAAAGAAAGAAAAACTTATATATGTACAAAAATAAGGGTTGATATGATGAAGGGATGGAATATGACTGTAAAGATGAAAATTATAAAATATTTTATAAAAGGAATTGATAAGAAGTTGTTTGAAAAAAGAAAGAAGAGGATTTAAAAAAAAAAGGAAAAAAAAGGGAGAGAATGTGATCAGGCAGGGGAGTAGAAAAAACCATACACTAGAGATTTAGGGTATATTTTGATCTGTTAGAAGAAACTATCTCAAAATTTTAAAGAGAGAATAACTTATATATATATGCCAAAAATACAGGAAACTACTATGAAGGGATAGAATATGACTTTAAAAATGAAAAATAAAAAAATTTTTTTAAAAAGGGATTGATAAGATGTTGGTTGAAAATGGAAAAAGAAAAATTCAAAAAAAAGAAAAAAGATAAAAAAAAATTGACTTGGAAAGACTACCGAATCATGGTAAAAAAGCTGTGGATTCTATGTGCAGTATGCCCCTAGTGCTGGAGTTCTGCCATTCTCATTGATGGGTAAACTTGGTCTTGGTTGGCTGTTCTCGCTGATCTTCTGGGGGAGGGGCCTGTTGTCGTAGTTCCCAAATGTCTTTGCCAGAGGCGGAATTGCCCCGCCCTTGCCGGGTCCGGGCTAAGTAATCTGCTTGGGTTTGCTCTCGGGAGCTTTTGTTCCCTGCAAGCTTTCCGTACAGCTTTGGAGGCTGAGAGTGAAAATGGCAGCCTCCCAATCTCCTTCCGGAGGATCCGAGAACTCGGGGCCCTGCTCCTCATTGAGCCCCCAGAGAAAAGCCGTCAGTCACTCCCATCTCCCCAGTCTCAGGCTGCACTCCATGCTCACCCGGCCTGTGACCAAGCATTTCTATCTCTGGCACCCAACTCAGTGTGATGTCTCCAAACCCAGCAGATCCCTGCGGTGCACTCCTGCGCCTCTCCTCCTGGGGGAGGAAGGTGAGTCTCCCCGGATCTGCCACTTGTTGGGTCCTTGCTGGAGGAGCAGTTTCCCGACTGTGCCCCAGATCACAGTTTATGGCAACCCCAAGCTGAGAGCCCGCGCCTCAGCTCCGTCTCTGCAGCTGGCTTCCCTGCTCTGATACCTGGGAGCTCTGCTGCACTCAGGCACCCCCGGTCTTTCTGTGACCCCGAGGGTCCTGAGACCACACTGTCCCGTGAGGGTTCCACCGCCCGCTTAGCCACTGGAGTGACATCCCTCAGTGGAGCAGACTTCTAAAAGTTCCGATTTTGTGCTCCATGGCTCTATCACTTGCCAGAAGCGGCCAATGGAGGCCCCTCCCCCACCATCTATCCTCCCGAATATCGCCTCGGATTCACTTCTGCACACGTCCTACGTTCCAGAAAGTGGTCGCTTTTCTGTTCAGAGAGTTGTTGCCATTCTTTTCTTCGATCTCCTATTGAGTTTGTAGGTGTTCAGAATGGTTTGATCCCTATCCAGCTGAATTCCTGAGAGGAGACGAAATCCAGGTCTCCTACTCTCTTACTGTTGTTTTAACGTGTAATTTCTTATATGATGTGGTCTTTCTCTTTATATGCTTATTTGTCACTTGTATGTCTTCATTGGTGAGGTGTCTGTTAAGATCTTTGGCCAATTTTTTAACTGGGTTGTTTGTATTCTGGATTGTTGGGTTTTAAGAATTCTTTGTTTATTTTGGATAATGGTCTTTTATGTGTCTTTTGCAAATAGTTTCTCCTAGTCTGTGTCTTGTCTTCTAATTCTCTTGTCTTCCATAGAGCAGAAGGTTTTAATTTTAATGAAGTCCAGCTTATCAATTATTTCTTTCATAGGTTGTGTCTTTGGCATGGTATCTAAAAAGGCAAAAGGCCTCACTTACCCAAGGTCATCTAGATTTTCTCCTATGCTATTTTCTAGGAATTTTATAGTTTTGTGTTTTACATTCAGTCTATGATCCATTTTGAGTTAATTTTTTTGAAGGATGTAAGGTCTGTGACTAGACTTTTTTTTTTTTTTTTGCATGTGGATGTCCAGTCATTCCAGCATCAGTTAAAGAAACTATCTTTTTTCCATTGTATTACCTTTGTTCCTCTGTCAAAGTTCAGTTGACTGTATCTATGCATTCTTATTTCTGGGCTCTCTATTCTGTCTTATTGGTCAATTAATCTATTCTTTCACCAATTCCACACTGCCTCAATTAATGTAGCTTTATATTAAATCTTGGGTCAGGTAGTGTCAGTCCTCCAACTTTGTTCTTCTCATTCAATATTGTGTTGCCAATTCTAGGTCTCTTGCCTCTACATATAACCTTTGGAATCAATTTGTCAATATCCACAAAACAACTTACTGAGATTTTGATTGGGATTGAATTGAATCTACAGATCAAGTTGGGAAGAACTTATATCTTAACAATATTAAGTCTTGCTATCCATGAACATGGAATATCTCTCCATTTATTTACTTCTTTGATGTCATTGATCAGAGTTTTATAGTTTTCCTCAAACATATCTTCCACATGTTTTCTTAGATTTATATCCAAGTACTTCATTTTGGGGGGTGCTAATGTAAAGGGTATTGCTTTTATTTCAAAGTCTACTTTCTCGTACTTAGTGTAGCCTTTATTTTTAACTTATTTGGTACCTTCACACTTGGATGTTCAGAAATACGTGAGAAAATAACACTGAATTTGCCCACAAATGTGTCTTGGACTCAGTCTGTAAATTCACTATTAGGTGGTTGAGATCAGAATAGTTAATCTGAACTTAACGTAGTTGCATTTAAAAGACTGTGTACATTGCATCAAGACCATACACCATGATGTGTGTGATATCCATGCCAAAACACATAACTTCAATCTAATGATAAGAAAACATTGGACAGGGGTGCCTGGGTGACTCAGTCAGTTAAGCCTCTGACTTCCACTCAGGTCATGATCTCAAGGTCCTGGATGGCCCACTTTGGGCTCTTTGCTCTTTGGGGAGTCTGCTTCTCCCTCTCTCTCTTCCCCTCCCCCAGCTAATGCGCACTCTCTCTCTCTCAAATAAATAAACAAAATCCTAAAAAAAAAAAAAAAAAAAAAAACATTGGATGATTCCCAACTGAATGGCATTCTATAAAATAATTGGCCTGTACTCTTCAAAAGTATTAAGGTCATGAAAGACAAATACAGACAAACTAACGCTTCCAGGTTAAAAGAGAATTGGAAACTACATGCAACAAGTGATCCTGGATTGAAGTTTGGGTCAGATTTTTTCTTAACTACAAATATTGTTAAGACAATTGGCAGCTGTAGGGGCACCTGGGTGGCTCAGATGGTTAAGTGTCTGCCTTCGGCTCAGGTCATTTTCTCAGGGTCCTGGGATCGAGTCCCGCATCGGGCTCCCTGCTCCTTGGGAGCCTGCTTCTCGCTCTGCCTCTCTCTCTCTCTCATGAATAAATAAATAAAATCTTTAAAAAAAAAAGACAATTGGCAGCTGTAAATGATGTCTGTAAATTAGAAAATATTATATCAATGTTAGTTTTCAGATTATGATACTTGTACTGCCTTGTTCTTAGGAAACAAATACTGTCTACAAATTACACTCAGAAAAGTCAACAAAATTAATATGTGTATTTAGAAAAAATGATAAAGAAAACACATAAATGTTAATGACTGAGGACTCTGGGTAGAAGTTCTATGAACATTCTTTGCCCTATTCCTGAAAATTTTCTGTGAGTTTGAAATTATTTCAAAAATAAGAAATTATCCTAAAAAAAAGGTATATTGGCTCAAAACTAACTTTCAAATCTCTCCCTCTATGAAACTGAGAGAATTCAATTTTCTCAATAACCATGAGATTTCATCCAACTTCTGCCACTATAGAACCGTATGACTTTGATCAGATTGTTTAACTTTCTGGACCTCACTTTTTTAAATCTATATAATCCAGATGTCAACTAGAAATGCCTGGGCCTTAGAAGCTAAATAAGATTCACTCAACCCTTCCATCCCCCACAATTATGTGACTTGTAGAAGTTCTAAGCTCTTCTCAACATTCCTGTAAATTTTGAGGGTGGAAGCTGGATCCCCTTTTCACTTCTGGATCCATTTTTCAGCTCCCAGTAAATCATTTTAGTTAAGAAATTATGTCTTCATCCCACACATGCAATTTTTATTCTTCATTATGCTAACAGATGTGAAATTCAGCCTCAGCCTTGATTTCCCCACACCTATCTAATCCTAACCACTCACCCAAGGCATGTGTAACTATAATGTATTTTACTGAAGATTCAGGGGTGCAGAGAGGGGATTTATGTTGCAAAATACAAGCAACTTTAAAGTAAGCACCAGGCATGCTTTGAGACATCCTTTGGTCACCTCACCACTGGGGCTTGAGGGCCTCTTTGCCCCGTGTCATGCCAGCCCTCACACCTCTTACTGGCTCCTCTCCCCTTCCTTTTTTCTGTCCCTTGGTTTCCTCTTCATTCCCTCCTCTCATGGGTGAAGACAGATTCTTCCCAGGCAGAGCAGATTTTTTATGTTCCCTAGGCACCCATGGCCTTAGGACAGTACCAACCATCCCAGATAAAGATAATTCACTCCCCAAGAGAAATTCAGGGGCCTCACAACCTCTGTAAAGTGAGACATAGTGCTATCTACTCTATTTGGCCATTTCCATGTGAAAACTTGCTTTTATTTTACAAAATGAAATTACCTTTATTATATGTCAATTTTAAGAATCTACAAAGGTCATCGTAGAAAATAATAAAGAGGTAAACTGAAAAAAAATTAAATCATCCCAAATTTTGCCACCTATTATAAACATTTAGGTGAATATTAGCTGAACATCTTTCCAAGTGGTAACCTTACTTGCACACACTGTTTTGTTTTTCCAAAAGCAATGTATTGTGAAGATCTTTCTGCAGCAATGAAGACAAATGCAGCATCATTTTTATAGCTATTTACTCCTTAACAATGCAATCAGCTTTCTTCCCTCTAAACCCCTTTTCTTCCTTCACAACATTTTCTGTGCTCTCTGCAACTTTATCCCAGCAAGACTGAGACTGATATTTCAATATTTAACTTAATCTTAATATCACCAATCTCAGATACACAAACAAATGTATGTCAAACATGAATTGCTTTCCTCCAGCCTTATTATCTATGTGGAATTTAATATGGCACCAGTGAACTTCATTAAGAAATCACATTTGATATTGACTTGGCCAAGTGCAGACTTCTTCTGGGTTATTCCAGGTTTTGAAAAAAAAAAAAACAAAAACAGCTTGCTTGTGAAGAAACCATCAAGTGAATTCACAGCTCAGGTGACCACTTTTTACCCCTTCTTCTTTGTCATTTTGAGATAGCCTCCACCCCAGAGCTGATGCTTGGTAGTGATTAATCTCTCTTGTCTTCCACAACTGTTGAAGAGAGCTTAGGCCCAAATACAGACAAAAATAACAGATTGTCTCAGTCATATCTATAATCAACTGGATTTTTCCCCCACTAGAACATGTGAGGGTATTTCTACTCCCAGTTCAATCTCATAAGTTTCTATGTGTTCAAGCCCTCTTAAGATGTACCTTTTGCCAAGCACTTATTAGAATTCTAGATGGTTCAGAGCTAGAAGGTACAATATGCATCACTCATTGGTTCACAAATTAAGTTTTGTTTGGCCACCATAGTTCTTTCAATCTTTTTGTCCTAAGAAAGGCATGTACTCTCCAATTTACTATAAGCCTCACTGTTCCTTATTGTCTCACATACTTGTATTTCCTGCTTGCCTCCCAAAGCATTAAACGTTTCACTAATGCCCAAAGAATGCCATACCCAGAGATAGTCATCTACATTGAGGCAGGCAGCTACTTAGCAACTCCTCCCAAGTTCAGTCTAGAACTTCCTGATTTTTATTTATTCAACAAATATTTATGAAGCACATACTCTGTACCAGATACCTGGAAGCAAAACAGGGATTGTCCTCATGGAGACTGCATTTGTCCCCAAGACTGTCTCCAGAGAGTGTTCTTTTTGAAATACCAGGATAATTTTGAAAGATGAAGATTTAGGCAATGTGTCCATAGTTCAGTTTTTTTAAGCTTAAGATTCTTCTGATCCCTAACATTCCATACAAAACCAGTCTTGTGTATGAATCTTCCCATAAGGAAGAAGTGTTTCCTTACCATAAAATGTGCATGGTTCACTTTGCTACAGGTTGGAATTGCTCTGCTGGAATTGACTGAGGATATTCAGTTGGTTGACAATGAGAACAAGATAAGACAGATGATCAGAGCACTTAGAGAAATTAGGCACTACCAGCCTTTGATAGTAAATTACAAATGTAAAAATGAAAATGTAAAGCTCCAATTGGAAAAATGTGGATCAAAAAATGTTCAGGGTTCCTGGTTTAAGAATGGGCTAATAAATGCAGGGTGTTCTCCAGAAAATGGTTGAACAAAAGGCACCTCCTTTCTGTACTGTGGAAGTTGGTTGGTTCCTGCCCAAACCATGGAGGCTGTATAGTCCAGTGTGAACCTGAGGAGTATGGTCTGTTCCCTCATCATCTTGGGCTTTCAACCAGATTATCCCTACCCTTGCTCTGGATGGCAGCTATGACTTCATAGTTGATATAGTAGTCTGCTTTTTAAAAAAAGTTTTCTGTTTCATGATGGGAATAGATATTTAATCTGTGTATCAGTTTAAACAAATTGACTTTTTTGTTGGTTTAATTAAGAAATAAAATCATGGTAGAAAATATGCTTTTCCCTTCCTTTGCCCTAAAGTTGACATCCCAACCTGTCTATTTGTAAGCTTCAGAATTCTTGTTGAGATCAGCTTACCTTGCACACAATCCAGGGGAACCAGTAATTGTCTCTGGGCAGGTATCAGTAACATACAAGTCTATCCCCCGACTGGCCCAAAGAAAGACAAGTCCTATGTAGGAAAGAAATTCAAGGGAGAGTGAAAAATAGGAGAAAGAACATGGGCTTCAAAGTCAGCCAGACCTGGGTTCAAATAAACTTTTCTGCACCTCTGTCTCCTCATACTTAAAATAGAAATAATAACACCCACCTTACAGGACTGCTTCAATCAGAAAATAAAGTAATGTTTTTGAAGAGCCTGACATAGGTGGCAAGGTGAATTTACAAATGGATCTTTTCTTTGCGGTGTTTTCTGCTGGGGATTGGCAACATCCTGGTTTGTGGTTTGAGGATGACTCCCTGTGTGTGTCAGTTATCCTGTCTAGCAGATCCAAAAATGCTGGCATTCATGCCCTGCCTTCTGTGGGGAGATGGCTATTGGAAAGTCCCAAAACATCAGCTGGTCCATGAGGCATCTTCAGGGTGGGCCTCCTGGTATGCTGTAACTATGGTACATTGATTATTGATGGCCCAATTATTGGCCTTCCTAGATTTGCCCTGGAATTTTGAAATCCTCTCTATTCTGACTATGGGTTAACCTCTGACTTGTTTTGGCCAAAAGTATATGGTAAAAGTGCTGGTGTGCCAGTTCTAAGCCTGGGACTCAAGAGGCCTTACACATCCCCATTTAGTTTTTTGCACTGTTGTATTTACTTTTGAAACCCTGCCTCATCCATGAGAACAAGTCTGGGCAAGGCTGCTAGAGGATGAGAGACCAGGTGGAGGAGAACTGAGGTGCCCTGCTAATAGCCAATTAGCACTCAGAAGAAGAGCCAACTTCATAAACTACCAACTGACTACACATGCATGAGGTAGCCCAGTCAAGACCTGAACTACCACTCAATGAGCCTAAACTGTCGACCCAGGAAATTGTGAGCTAAATAGATGGTTGCTGTTTGAAGCTACTAAAATCTGTGGTGTTTTGTAACACACATTATCATGGTGATACATGACTGAACCCTGAGTGACTGGGAAGTTTCCTCCACTGCTAGAGAACTTTAATGAGGACCTATAAGGCTCCTCAGCCATTGGAGTGGCAGCCTCCCTCCACAGATTTGCCTGTCTTTCCAATCCTGAGCCACTGATCATGTTCTTTGAGCTTCTTTGTGAATCATCCAAGAGCCTGACAGCAGAGGCAGCTAACCGTGGCCCTAGGGAGCCATAAGATGAAGAAAGAGTCTTTTGCAGGAACAAAGGTGGTGTGTACCTGTTGTTCTCCAGACCCACTTTTTGTCCCTCTTTCTCCAAAGTAAAACAGGAAAAAGTGAGAGGATTCAAATAGCTTAGAAATGTGATCCTAGGTCCAGACTCTGAGGAGGAGGAGCTTTAGTTGAGAGAAATATGCAAGTCAGTAGGGGTGAGTGTTTACAGCCGATATATAAGGGATTGTTCAGGCTGGGGCCATAATTGCAATACAGGCCTTTGGTATCCCCTTATCTGCCTCTTACTCCTCTTCTCTTCCTTTCTGGCCCCAGAAACTTCCATTCCATCAGCAAATCTGAATCAAGGCATTTAGCTAGCCATGGTTTAGAGAGTTAGCCCTCCCAGAGATAACTGCACTTTCATGAGACCAAGCATTCAATACACACACACACACACACACACACGAAACTTAGAATGGGGCTAAGCAGGAACCTTGTGAGGCAAAGAAAGACTTTTCAGTGCTAAGTCACACCAACTTCCCCTTATTCTCCCATAGAAGTCCTCAGCCTGCCCCTTCCTCTCTCTTTCTCTCTTCTCCCAACTTCCCCCACCTACTTCGCAGCCTCTATTTCTAGTCTTCGTTTTTCTGTACTGTCGTATGTTTCTGTCCACCACACAGTATAATTTTCTTGTTTGTGCATTTCTTCACTGACCTGTAAGTACCTGTCGGGCAGAGCCTGGGACTCCCCCATTCCCTTCTCTTTTCTCCCCATCCTTATTTGCCGACTGCAGATTGCATGCAAACCAGGGAAATCAAGAATGGTCTCAATAAATGTCAGCGTAATGCAGAGCCTAGATCTGTCTATAAAATGCAGGGTCCAAAATGAAATTGATAAGCAATTATCAGCTAAGCCATTTTCAGTCTTTGATACATTGTTTTTGTTTCCTGGTTTTTATTCCTTAAACCTCTTGACAGCAGCTCCTCTTGGTAATAAAATTATAAAAATCTTTACATGTGGAATGACATTCAATGTTCTATCAAACTAGACTCCCAACTTAGCCTGACTGAGCATCATGAAAATCAGCACAATAGACAAATGTGAAGAAAGTAGGCAAATAATATAATGGGCCTAAACCAGGCAGTCTTAACTGTTTGGAGGCTCTGGACCCATTTGATAATTTCTAAGAAACTGTGGACTCTGCTGAGAACAAGCAAATGCATAGAAGCACAAAATTTGTGGTGGAGGCCATGTTTACAGCCCTTCTGGAACACCCATGGATTGTGTAAGTGGATAAAACTCTGGTCCAAAGGAAAGCAGGCTGTGGACTCTGGGAGGATTTCACATGCCTTTTGATTGGTTCATAATTGGCTGCCAGCTCCCTGAGGTTCCCTCCTGTTGAGGAATGGGAATGTGTGGGTTCAGAGAAGAGCTTTGGCTTGGAGTCATGCTTATCAGGGGGAAAAGGAAGCAAGAGGGAAGGAAGAAAGGCAATAGGAACTGTTGCTGGGATCCATAAAATTTTGCAGCATAATGAGAATTTCTAAAAATCTCTGCAAGTCTGAGCTAGCAACATTATTATACCGTCACCCAGCCTGAACCTTCAAGTTGACAATTTGCTGTAAATTCTTCTTTCACTTGTTTTTCTCCTTCCTTCTGGAGCCAAGCATATTTTGCTTTAAAAAAAAAAAAGGTGATGGTATAAAAGAAGTGTGTGTGTGTGTGTGTGTGTGTGTGTGTGTGTGTGTGTAAGTGAAGAAAACATTTGAAAATATACTAAGTACTGATGTATATGAGAGGTTTCTTACCGGAACACTCAGGTGAGTGTTTGAGGACCTGACACTATTTCTAATATGTCTTTTCTATTTATAAGATTAGCATTCTATTTGAAAAACTGGGGAATGCATGAGCATTACATTATCAAGGTCTGTGTAGGCAGCAACCTTATACTACTGTAAGTTACACAGTATCTGTCTTTCTCTGCTTGTGGTGGCCTCATGCTTACACACTGATCTCCTCAGATAGCCCTTCTTAGATGCTCAGAGGACAGCAGATTTGGGCTCTACAACCCAAAGACAAGAGGCAAAATGACACCAAAAAATAACCAATGCCCACAGACTAATCTTCCATTAGGTCTGTGATCAATCAGTTTGCCTGTTTATTGCCTCTTTCCAATTTCAGCTCCATGAGACCAGTTAGCTCCATCTCTAACCTAGCCAAGACAGTGCCCCTAATCAGAGAATCCCAGGTCTTGGATCCCAAGAACATAGCAGAGGGGATGTCACTCACCAGCTTGGCTGTCCTTTGGTCACACTTGTCTTCATTAGGAATTCCAGCCTGCAAACTCAGATTCACAGCCATAGTTGCAAAGGTGTCTGGGGCATAGACTGAGGCTGCAGTGGAAGCAGCATGTTAGGAAAGGTGCTGATTTCCAGTCAGGAGACCTGGGATTTCTGCCAGGATTTCCTTCTCAACTGGGAGAGCCCTAACCCTCCCTGAGCCAGAGCCTTTTCTCATTTTATAAAATGAAGCAGTTAGACTGAGCCAAAGTGCAATGCAATTGCCTTCAGGTAACATAACAATTGAAATGACCTCTGTATGTGGCAATAGGACATGGTGGGGCTTCTAGCTTGAATGTCCTCTTAAGGACATTCAAATTTAATTTTTTAATTATTTTTACATTTTTTAAATTTCAATTTGGAGATAACTTTAGACTTAATTAATTAATTAATTTATTTATTTGCAAAAATAGCACATGCACACCCATGTTCATAGTGGCATGGTTCACAATGGCCAAAAGGTGGAAGCAACCCAGGTATTCATCAATACATAATATACATTTAAGGCATATTCAGCCTTAAAGAGGGAACAAATTCTGACACATGCCACACATGGGTGAACCTTGAAGATATTGTGCTGAGTGAAATAAACCAGTCACAAAAAGAAAGATGCTGCCTGATTCCAGCCTTTCTCAAATTAACATCTTACATAACCATAGCACAAATACCAAAGCCAGGAAAATAACTGATACAATATTACTAATTAATCTACAGACTTTGTTCAAATTTTTCCTAATGTCCTTTCTACTGATCTGGGATCCAATCCAGGATATGCAATCACATAAGTGATGTTGTCTTCTTGGTGCATCATATCATGAGGCACATGATTCTGATACATTTCATCTCTGGTGAGGCTAACTTGATCACTTCTTTAAAATAGTGTCTCTCGGATTTCTCCACTATAAAGGTATTATTTCTCATTTCTCTTTATTTATCATTATATTTCACTCACTAAGTTTAGTATCATTGCTGAAGCTTGCCAGCCACAATTATTACCATGGTATTTCCTAAAGGATGGTATCCAATTTCTATCATTATTTCTACAGTTGTTAGTTGGAATTCCACTCTAAGGAAGAATATTCCTTTTGCCTCCATTAATTTCTGAAAATCAGTAAAACAAAGACAGAATAATGTCCCTCCAATGCTCACTGGTACTTGATAACTTCAAAGTCCTTTCTAGTGTTAAAAATTCTCAGATTCATCATGCCCCCCACAACAGGAAGTAAAACTCCCAAGTTCATACCACCTGACAGTGATCAGAGGCACAAGTCTTTGGAAAGCAAAAGGTCAGCACACTTATATTTTCTTTCCTTTTCCATTCTCCACCCACCCTCACATTTGAAGTCAAATCTTGACATTACCCTGAATATATCAGTGGGGTTAAGTAGAAAAAAACATTCAAGAACCACTGAGCCTGGAAAACGCACATGAAATATTTATGTTTAATTTACCCTGGAGAATGTGATTTTTAATGAACAGGAACTAAATCACAAAAGCTGCAGTGTTCTAAAAGATTTTCATTCACACATCAGACTCCTAGACAAGTCTGCTGTGCCCTTGTGGTTCATCCAGTATCTGCTGCTCTGGCCCCAAGGCCCCCTCTCCACTGTGCCAGGAAGGTCACTTGAGGGACCCTAATGGAGCTGTTCCAGGCTGGTATCACCAATTAACAGATAGAACCAATAGTGTAGAATTTCAAGTTTGCAAAGTACTAAAAGCTGAGGGAACAAAACTCTTTTTTAGCCAGCTCTTTGTTTCTTGTTATCTGTTGCTGAGTAACAAACCAACCTAAAACTTAGTAGTATAAAACAACAGCCATTTTATTATGTTCATGAAATTGGGATCAGAAATTCAGGCAGGGCACAGTGGGGATGGCTTGTTGATGGTCCACATAGGAATTCAGTTGGGAAGACTTAGTAGCTGAAGGATGATTAGCATGGCTGGAATCTGGGATCATCCAAAGCTTCCTCATTTATATATTTGGCACCCAAAATGGGGTAACTTGAAGACTTGACCCAACCAAACTTGTCAACCAAAGCACTCCACAAGGCTCCCAAAGTTGTTTGGGCTTCCTCATAGCATGGCAGCCTGGGAGTAGTTGAACTTCTTAAATGGCAGATCATGACTTTAAGAGAAAGTGTTTTGGTGAACAAGGCAGAAGTCACAGGGTCTCTTATGACCTAGCCTCAAAAGTCACATGGCATCATTTTCACCATACTCTTTAGATCGAAGCAGTCACATTCCCCAGATTCAAGAGTTGGAATCATGTACTCCATCTCTTGATGGGAAGACTGTCAAAGAACTTGCACCTATATTTTAAAAATAGACACACTCTTCAAAACTGACACATTAGGAAAATACATACTTTAATAAAAATGAAAATATTCCCTTTGTCTGAATACCTTCCCTTCCTCCAGAAATTTCATGAACCACTCCCCAGACATCCCTCTGACTGAAATAATCTCTCCTCTGGGTCCTAATGCACCTTGCCCATAACTACGTTGGAGCACACTGCACTCCAACAATAAAAATACTTGCTAACTCTTACTGAGTACCACTATGTTCCAGGCATTATTCCAAGAACTTCCCATGCATTATCTCAATTCTCAGACAATGTGAAAAGGAGACACTCCTATTTTATAAGTGAGTAAATTGAGGCCCAGAAGGGTTAAATAACTTGCCAGAAGGTCATGTTAGGTGGGAGACCCAGAGTTTAAACCAAGGCACCCCAGAACTCATGCTCTTAACTCATTCCATCACAGAGTACCATTTATATGCTGCTGTGTGTAAATAGGCCTTCCCTGATGGATTAAGACCTATTTTCATATCATATTTATCCTTGCCTCTCCAGCACAAAACACAGCACCTGGCTTATGACAAGCAATAGCAAAAGCCATCAAAGACATGAACAGGCAATTCAAAGAGAAGGATTTAAAATGTTTAATAAACATAAGAAAAGATGTTCAGACTTTAAAAACAAAGAAATCCAAATAAAATGGCATATTTTGTTTATTAAATAGGCAGAATTAAAATGTGTAGTGTTGTTGAATGGACAATGGATTCTTTTTTATTATGTTCAGTTAGCCACTGTATAGTACATAATTAGCTTTTGATGTATTTAAAGAAGAAATAATTCTACTGAAGCTGTTCTGAAAAATAGAAACAGAAGGAAATCTTCCAAACTCCTTCTATGAGGTCAGCATTATCCTGATCCCAAAACCAGGCAAAGACCCCATCAAAAAGGAGAATTATAGACCAATATCCCTGATGAACATGGATGCCAATGTACTCAACAAGATTCTAGCTAATAGGATCTAACAGTATATTAAAAGGACAATGGATATTTTTATTCTCACTTTTTGGTTGATCTTATAAAACTTGATAGGAAAACTTCTGGGGGATATTTATCAAAATGTGAATGTTCAGGGACACCTGGGTGGCTCATTTGGTTAAGCATCTGCCTTCGGCTTAGGTCATGATCTCAGGATCCTGGGATCAAGCCTGGTGTTGGCTCCCTACTCAGCAAGAAGTCTGCTTCTCCTTCAGACTCTCCCCCTGCTCACACTCATGCACATGCACTCTCTCTCTCTCTCTCTCAAATAAATAAAATCTTTTTTAAAATGCTAATGTTCATAATCTCTAATTAAATGATTGAATTCCTGGGATATATCCTTCAAGAAAACTTTCATCTATGCATATATTGACATTTACAAGGCTGTTCATCACAGGATTTTTTAAATAACATTTTTATTGAGACATAATTCACAAATCATAAAATTTGTCCTTTCAAAATGTACAATTTAGTGATTTTTAATATATACAAAAAGTTGTGAAATCTTACCACGATCTACTTTTAGAACATTTTGATCATTCCAAAAAGGAACCCTGTACCATCATCAATCATTCTGTATTGCTGCTTCCTCTTAGTCCCTTATGTAAACACTAATTTACTTTGTATTTCTGTGTTTATCTGCTCTGGACATTACATATAAAGGAAGTGATACAATATGTGGCCTTTTTTTGGGTCTGGTTTCTTTCGTTTAGCCTTTAGTTTTTGAAGTTTCATCTGTATTGTAGCAGGTAAACAATGCTTCATTCCTTTTTGTTCTCAAATAACATTCCATTGTATCTACATACCACATTTTGTTCATCCATTCATCACTTGGTAGACATTTTGGTTGTTTCTAGTTTTTACCTATTGTGAATAGTGCTACTAAGAAAATTTGTGTGCATGTCTTTGTGTAGACATGTGCTTTCATTTCTCTTGGATATATACCTATGATTAGAATTGCTGGATCAATTCTTTAACATTTTAAAATTTTGAGTAACTGCCAAAGTGTTTTCCAAAGTGGCTGTACCATTTCACTCTCCACAAGCAAGGTGTAAGGGTTCAAATTCTTTCACACATTGTCACCAACACTTGCTGGGTTTTATAGTTTTTGTTTTTACTTTTGTTTTTTCTACTGGGTATAAAGTGATATCTCATTGTGGTTTGATTTGTAATTCCCTAATGACTAATGATGCTGAACAACTTTTCATGTCTTTATTGGTCATTTATGTATCTTTTTTGGAGAAATACATATTCAAATCTTTTGTCCATTTTTAAATTGAGTTATTTGACTTTATTGTTGAATTGTTCTTAATATATTCTGGTATGAGTCCTTCATCATAGATATGATTTGAAAATATTTTATCTCATTTTGTGGGTTGTTTTTTCATTTTCTTGATGAGTTCCTTTAAAGCACAAACATTCTTAGTTTTAATGAAATCCGATTTTGGACGGTTTTTTGTCCTTTGTGCTTCTGGTGTCACATCTAAGAAGTCATTGCTTAGGCTAAAGTCATGAATATTTACTTCTAAGTTTTATTCTAAGATTTGTAGATCTTCACTTCTTACATTTAGGGCCATAAATAATTTTGAGTTAAAATTTTTGTATGGTGTGAGAGACGACTCCAAATTCATTCTTTTTGTGTGGATATTCAGTTTTCCAAGGATGACTTGTTGAAAAGACTACTTTTTCCCATTGAATTTTCATAGTGACAAGGTTAAAATTAATTAACCAGACCTAACTATGAATTATTTCTGGACTCTCAATTTTATACCATTGAACTCTATGTCTCTCCTTATGCCAATACCAGACAGTTTTGTATTAAGTTTTGAAATGGGAAAGTGTGAATCTTCCACCTTTGTTATTTTTTGTAGATTGCTTTGGCTATTTGGGGTCCTGGGCATTTCCATATGAATTTTAGGATCAGCAATTATGGGGGGTATTACCATCTTAAAAATCCATGAACATGGGATGTCTTTCCATTTATTTGTATCTTCTTTAATTTCTTTCAATGATGTTTTGTACTTTTCAGTGTACAAGACTTGTACTTCTTTTGCTAAATTTTTTCTCAAGTATTTTACTTATTTGATGTTATTGTAAATGAAACTGATTTCTTAATTCTATTCTTGGATTGGTCATTGCTAGCATATACAAATATAATAGATTTTTGTATGTTAATTTTATATCTTACAACCACACTGAACTGAACTCATTTGTTAATTTGAATAGGTTTTTTTCTGGATTTCTCGGGAATTTCTATGTACAAGATATGTCTTCTGCAAATAGAGATAATTTTTTCTTCCTTTCCAATCTGGATGCCTTTATTTCTATTTCTTGCCTGATTGTCCTGGCTGGAACCACCAGTACACTGCTTAATATAAGTGGCAAGATCAGACAAGCTTGTCTTGCTCTGATCTTAAGGGGAAAGCATTCAGCCTTTCAGTGTTATATATGATGTTGGCTGTTTGTTTTCATAGATACATTTATCAGATTGAGGAATACCCTTTCATTCTAAGTTTTTTGAATGTTTTAACATAAAAGAGTGTTGGATTTGTCTAATGATCATGTCAATAAATACTTTTTAAAAATACTTAAATTTAAAAGAAATACTTTTTAAAAAATATTTATTGAGGTGATCATGTGGTTTTTGTCCTTTATTCTATTGATATTGTTATTATATTAACTTATTTTCAGCTGTTAAAACAACCTTGCATTCCTAGGATAAATCCCAGTTGATCATGTATATAATCCTTTGTATAAGTTGCTGGTTTCAGTTTGCTAGTGTTTTGTTGAGGATTTATGGGCTGATATTTGTAAAGCATAGTGGTCTGCAGTTTTCTTTTCTTGTGATATCTTTGTCTGGTTCTCATTTGAGGGTAATATTGGCCTTGATAATGAGTTGGGAAGTATTCCTTCATCTTCCATTTTTTTGGAAGAGTTTCTGAAGGATTGATATAAGTTCTGTAAACATTTCCCTCTAAATACTGCTTTAACTGCACCCCAAAAGTTTTTAAATTCTGTGTTTTTGTTTTCATGCATCTCAAAGTATTTTGGAATAGTCAGTGTGATTTCTTCTTTGACCCATCGATTATTTAGGACTAGGTTGTTTTCCAAATTTCCAGATTTTTCATCTTATTGATTTTTAAAGTAAATAGAAATTGTGATCAGATAACATACTTTGTGTTATTTTACTCCTTTTAAATTTATTGAAGCTTGATTTGTGGCCTAATATATGATCTATCTTGGAGAATGTTCCATGTGTACTTGAGAAGACTATGAATTCTGCTGTAGTTGGGTAGAATATTCTATAAATGTCTCTTAGATTTAGTTGATCTTTGGTTTTGTTCAAGTCTTCAATTTACTTTTTGGTCTGCATACCTGTTCTACCTATTATTGAAAATGGGCTATTGCAGTCTCCAACTGTTACTGATGCATTGTCTATTTCTCCCTTTGATTTGTCAGTTTTTGTTTTGTTAATCTGGGGACTTTGTTGTTACATGCATATATAGTTATAATTATCTGTCTTTTTGATGTATTAACTCTTTTATCAGCATAAAATGTCATTTCTTGTCTTTAGTAACATTTTTTATTAAAATCAATTATATCTAGTATATGTAGTCAGTCCTTCTTTCCTTTGGTTACTGTTTGTACAGTATATCTTTTCACATCTCTTGACTTTAACCCATTTATATATTTGAATCTAAAGTGTATCTCTTGTAGATAGCATATAGTTGAATAATGGGATTGGGTTTTTTTTTTTTCATTCTTTCTGTAAATCTCTGTCTTTTGATTGGAATTTTCAATCCATTTACATTTAATGTAATACCTAAAAGATATTTACACTTGCCATTTTACTATGTGCTTTCTATAGGTCTTATAAACTTTTTTCTTCTTTCATAATGGCCTTTTTGTGTTAAATATTTTTAGTGCACCATTTTAATGACCTTGTTGCTTATTTTACTATATATTTTGTAGTTATTTTCTTGGTGGATGACTGGAGATTACAATAAATAACTTAAACAATAAATAATTTAAACAGATTAATACCAACTTGATTTCAAAAGTATACAAAACTTCACTCCAATATAGCTATGATTCTTTTTCCATCTTTTGTGGTACTAATACATCTTTATACATTATAAACCCCCAAACATAGTTTTACCATAGGATAAGTGATAGTCTTCCTTAGGTTCTCTCAGATTCTAGTACTTGGGAAGAACTAAAGCAATTTATTTAGAGTCTCTAATCTTCAGCTTCCTCATCTGTCAGGCCTTGAGCAGCAGACAAGCTCTAATTATTATGGTTTCTCCAACTAGTTCTAACACCCATACCTAATCCCAAGTATCCTTAGCATAGGGAGACAGGGAAATCTGGCCCATCATCCAACAGGTGCTTACCAGATTTAGGTGGTTGCACTGTGCCCAATATGATGAAAGACATCAAAGAGTTCAAGAGAAAGTCTAAGATACAGGACAGATAATCCAGCTGTGAAGACAGGAGTAGGTCACAACACAATTCTGGAGCAACCAGACTTAGAGTGGAAATACTAGTTCAAGAGAAGAGAATGGAGAACTTGGTGTGGGTGAATAGAAAGGGAAGGCTCCATGGAGAAGAAATTTTTTAAAATGGGTAGAAACTAAAGAAATAGAGGAAAGAGTAGAAGGTATTTGGGGAGGAGAAGTGAATGGGCAGTATATAAGAAAAAGTAGAGAAAACAAAAGTACAGTGATAGGGAAATAGAAGTCCAAGTCTGATAGGAAGCTGCCAGTTTTCTCACATACATCACATCCCATGGAGCCCTAAGATGCAGCCCCAGCTTTGGTTTCCCTGTCCTGGGGCCACTCCCAGAAGCTAATTATGTCTTATGTCTGTTTGACTCTCCACAGCTTCCCTTCACTGAAGGACTGTACCACTTTTATCACAATGGCCTAGCAAAGGCCAAGAGAAGACGCAGTCTACATCACAAGCAGCAGTTGGAGAGAGACCCCAGGGTGAGTTTCCTTGGACACCTGCCTTTCAACCTCTTCTGCCACAACTGAGCCCACTGAGGGGATGTATAAAGGGGTGGGCTGAGAATTTTGAAGTAAAGACACTCAGTGTATTGTGATAAGCAAAATGGATCCTTGGCAGAGTGGCACTGGACACTCTCCACTCCTCTACCTTGTGTATAATAAGTAAATCTTTTATAGGCTATGGGGCAGGAAAGTAAACAGAGATACCACCCCTTTACTGGCTATCTTTTCCTGCATTATTGTGTTTGGACTTCTGGTTGCCTTGGAACCTGTTTTAGCCTATGATGGGTGGGGAGAAACCAGTCATTTAATGAGTCATTTTATGGAAGGCTTCTACTGGTGAGCCCCATGCTCTTAGGAGGTTGCTGTGCCCCATATTGGGCATGGAGAAATGACTGGGCCAGTGAGTGATTAGCTTACAGCAGGCAGCAGGCTTCTCAGTATCCATGCATGGTTGCATCCCCAAGACCACCTCAGCCATTCTCTCCTATATTTTTTCACAATCACCTAATTTACCCTCATGCCTTAATGGTGCTCATAACCCCCATTTTTAAATTTACAATCTTTACCTTGCTCTTAGAATCTAGATCTCATTTCCTACTCACCCTAGAAGCTTAAATTCACTTCCCCACAATCAAACTTATTACTTTAGCCACAAAGCAGCTCCTTTTCTAGAATAGGAACTTTGGTCATCCCTGAATCCTCCTTCATCAAATCTCTTCTGCCTTCCCTCTATACTTACAGACTCATTCAACTGAGTAGAATACTTCCTGTTATGCAATTCACTAAAAGGGAAATTAATAATCCAGACAAATTGCTCTCTGTACATTGACAGCTGCATAACTCTTCTCCAGAACTCTTGGGGGAAAGTGGATATAAAGTGGGTCAGACATTTGAGTTAGGGATTTACACATGAGACTCTTTGAATTGATGGAATCTGGAAACTCATTCTTGTGGGGCTTTTCATGTGAACATTTGACTGGGCTTAATTTGGGCTTTAATTAGGAATGCAGATGAAACAGACTCCCCAGCAGACCACCAACTGACAGGCCACAGGCAATTTTCCTTTAACTCCTCAACCCAGGGGATCCCCCATTCCCTGGAGTGGCAATTCTGCTCTGAGAAGCCACTTTATCTACTTTCACAGTAAGATCCAAGCTGCCTCCTGCCAGCCCATGCCAGACATTCTTAAAGGGTCTGTTGAAGAAGCTGGCACCATTATCTAAGGGAAAAGCTCTCTTTTCTGTGTCTTAACAGCCTCCACCCTGGCTGTACCAATTCAGAGCTTCGGGAATCTCTTGGGAAGCCTATGGACAGAAATCCTGTGTGTCTCACATATGGATCCAGAGTGGATACCAGTAGACAAAGACCACTCTGGGAAACTGTGGCACTGGTTCTCCCTGCACTTCATCCCTGCCCTATGATCTTACCCTTTATTGCCAGTTATTTTCCTTTTATTTATATATTTGCTTAAAAGTCCCATTGGATTCTCCTCTTCCATGATTAAAGATGTTGCCTCAAGATCATCCAGAGAGAAAAACATAAAAGAAACTGTGGCAGAAGGAAAGAGATGCTTGAGAAAGAGAACTGAGGAACAAGGAAACTAAGAAGCCATTGTTTGGGTCAGAGGGACTCCTTGCGCCCATTAGACTAAGATTTTCTTATTCTTTCACTTACTTGAAATGATCTTTGAAATGCTTATTCTTGAAGTTTAGAGTGATGTTTCCAAAAGAGAAGAAAATAAGATAGGTTAGGTAATAAGGAGATCATGCACTAGTGATTCTAATCATTTGTCTTTCTCCTCAAAATATTGTCTGTTTTAACCAAAAGGGACATCCATTCCGCCTTCACTGCCCACTAGAAGGGTTCTGGTAACCATCTTCCTCTACATGGTGGTGGCAATCATCTGTATTGCCCATGATCAGTATAAGATAGTGGGTACACTAAAGATCATAAATCTCCTGTACCTTTTCTCTGTCCTCTCATTGAGGGTAAATGTCAAGTCTGTGGTCCATAATAAAGTCATTCTAGGAAAAGAAATAAAACATAAAATCTCATAATTCTTTGAGAAAAAAAAAGACTGCTAGTGATGACTGCCTCATTTTAAAATATTAGATTAAGCCCTTTCCTGCATGATTTTCTTGTGATTATCTAATTCTGGCATCAGCTGATAGCAAAATATGGGGGCGACCATTTTTTTTTTAATTCCAGTATAATTAACATAGAGTGTTATATTATTTTCAGGTGTATAGTATAGTGATTCAAAAATTCTATATATTACTCAGTGCTCTTCACATTAGGTGTACTCTTAATCCCCATCACCTATTTCACCCCTCCCCCTACCCACCTCCTCTCTGATAACGTGTTCTCTATAGTTAAGAGTCTGTTTTTTGGTTTGTCTTTTTTCTTTGTTCATTTGTTTTTTTCTTAAATTCCACATATGAGTGAAATCATATAGTATTTGTCTTTCTTTGATTGGCTTATTTCACTTAGCGTTATAAACTCTCTAGATCCATCCATGTTGTTGCAAATGGCAAGATTTCATTATTTTTATGTCTGGGTAGTATTCCATTGGATATATATAACACATCTATATCCATTCATCTATCAATGGACACTTGGGCTGCTTCCATAATTTGACTATTGTAAATAATGCCACAATAAACATACGGATGCATATATATTTTCAAATTGTGTTTTCATATTCTTTGGGTAAATACCCAGTAGTGGAATTGCTGGATCATATGGTAATTCTATTTTTAATTTTTTGAGGAAACTCCATACTGTTTTCCACAGTGGTTGCACCAATTTACATTCCCACCAACAGTGCACTAGGGTCCTTTTTCTCCACATCCTCATGGGGGGAACTATTCTTAAACAAAAAGCATTGACTATGACCAGTGTAAGAGTAGCAATATAAGGAGTCTTCCATGTGGGTCTACAGATCTTAAGCGAAAGGGCAAATGTGTTGAGAGGATACCTCAATCTTTGAGTTCCCAAGCACATTCACATAGGCTACAAAAAAGAAAAGTAAATACAAGTATAGGAGGGGTGCTTAAATAGTTCAGTTGGTTTTGTGACCAACTCTTGATTTTGGTTCAGGTCATGATCTCAGGGTCATGGGATCAAGCACCACATGGGGCTCCATGCTGGCCATGGAGCCTGCTTGGGATTATCTTTCTCCCTCTGCCCCTCTCCCACCCCTCTCCCTCTTTCTCTCTCTGTCTCAATAATAATAATAATAATAAGTATAGGAAGGAAACAAAAAGGTCCAGGTAGCCAAAAAGGATTATTGACACTGGCTTTTATCTCTTGGGTAACTGTTGCAAATTACATTTTATGAACCAACATTTTAAGAGCAAGTTGTTTTGTCATTTTCTGAAACGTGTTGTCTCCTAGACCAACCTACTTCATCATGCTTGCAGCCCCTGCTTCCTTCTTATTCCTGTCTCCACATCACTTCCTGGCCTTTCTCACTCACTGTCCTGCCTGGGAAGGAGCATGCAAAACCCAAGGAACCAGGCATGTAAGAGCAGGAGGCTTTGAGCAGCTACAGGTTGTCAGGGCTGAATCTACTCAGTAGCTTTTTAGCCATAGAAACTGCCAAGATCTGCTATCAACTCAAGAAATAACGAAAAAGGTAGAGGACTGAGTTTCACTTTGGTTTTGTTCCAGCTTCAGAACAGAAATTTCAAGGATGGTTGGCCCTTATTCAGCAACTAATTTTTATGTGTAAAGAAAATGAAAGAAAGACTGGAAAAGGATCATATCTGCTTTTATTCCAGGCCAATAAAGTGCTCCTTCAATATGTTCATATTCATTCACTGATAGGTAGGACAATAGTTAAGAAAATAGATTCTGATGGAGATCATTTCAAAGGTGTTCTCTTGCCTTCCCATCTCTTTCTGCTAAATAAATTAGCAGAGTGACATTGTGTGTCAAACTACACTCAAATAACATAATTAATTAAAGAATAACAACAAAGAATTAGAATTCTGACTAGCATTATTTAGATGATAAAAGCAAAAACTGGGTCTTATTTTTTTCTGGATGTCTTTGCACAGTGCAGGTCTGAATGCATAGTAGATGCTCCATAAATATCTTTCAAATGAATAGATGATTAATAATTTTTCCTCAGGGTTTTAATCCATGAAATAGTATTGTTCTTCTCATCTTATATTTTTATCCCTATTCTAAAATGTGCACTCTTTAGGAAACAGAAGGACAGCCTTCTTTTTAGCTACTCCTTTAGAAATATTCTTAATTTTAAACCAGTTGCTATTTTATTACTTCCAAGCCCTGTCACTGAGAACCCCATGAAGAACCAGTTTTTAATTTCAAAAATCCAGTACACTGTGTTGCTGATCATATTCACGGTCCTGGTACAACGAGCCAAGTGAGGACAATGTGTTTGGAAAGTTTGGGTAGCTAAAATAATGTGAAGAGGTAATAAATAAATCCAAAGCTGGGATGAAATAATAAAACTAAAAATGACTTCTCAGAGTGAGAGTTAGGAACAAATATCCCCTGCCCAAAACATCTGCGGGATTTGTTAAACTTTAGCTAAGAGCAGCGTCAACAAATCTTGAAGCCAAACCTGATTGTGGTCCACAGTCTACATACCAAACTCCCACAGTCCCACAAGTACCTGAAAAGCTGCAGAGAATAGATTTATTTAAGATAATATTTGTTTCACAGTTATGTTGCTTGCATATCTGACATAGCACTGAAATGAGAAATATTAAAAAACATGAAGACTCCCATCATTCAATGAGCAACACACATTAGTTGTATGGAAGCCAAATAATTTAACAACAAATAACCTGAACTTTATTTGTTGAGAGAAGTTATATTTGATTGGAAAATTATAAACACTTATTCCCTTTTCAAAGCAATTTTATTAGACCACATAATTATCCCTTGAAATCATTTTTAAATCATCTTCCAATTTTGCAAGTCAGAAACTCCCATCAATTTGCTGAAAACTTTTCTCAGTTCCCCATCTCAAAGAATGGATGATGTCTCCCTTGCATTCTATATATGGAAGCTATATCTTTCTACATTCTTCCTCATCCAAACATATCCACATGTCTAATTATATAGATGGCAGACTCATGATCCTGTAGTGACCTAATTTTGTTATTAAATGGTCTATTAGGAGCATATATGTGAAGTTTTTAGGGTGCTGCAAAACACCTACAAAAGTTAGTTTCACTGGATAGGTCTACAGCAATTTCATAGAACCATACCACCAGAACAAATGAGAATTTTTCCCATTCTTTAAAATTAACTGGACGAGACTAGTGTGATTTGTTGGGAAAAATCTGAATAATGAGTGAACCAGACTTTCTTTGTCCATAGGTTTTAATAATACAATAATTGATATTGTTGAAAAAATGGATTTATTATCATGCTTGAAACTCAGGTGGTTGATAGAAGCTGAGAATGGCTTGCAATTGCTCTGGGTCCTTTTCTGACATGATAATAATAATGCTTTTAGATCTAACTCAGATGGAGTAATTTAGCTGTGACTGGTGAACACCTTATAGAACTGTACATAGACTCAGATCAGAAAGATTTAGCATCGATGACCTAGAAAGCATGATCTGAAGAAGCCCATGAAATGATCAGAGCAATAATATAGCAATTTATTCAATCTAAAGACATCTTTCTGAAAAGAATACTGGAACTTCAGCAGCTCAAAGCAAGCAAAAAAAATTCATTTATCTTTTCCTCCACAAGTAACACAAAATTTTGTCACAATTGCTAAGCTCTTAGCTTACAACCCTTTTCGAATACCTAGCACTAGTCATGTAACTTTTTATGATAATGAGGTGCCACTTACATGTATTGTGTCTTTGATTTATAGTATTAGATAACCATTTGATTATTTAGATTAAAAGTTGGGGGAGAGGGGCACCTGGGTGGCTCAGTCGTTAAGTGTCTGCCTTAGGCTCAGGTCATGATCCCAGTGTCCTGGGATCGAGCCCTGCATCGGGCTCCCCGCTCTGCGGGAAGCCTGCTTCTCCCTCTCCCACTACCCCCTGCTTGTGTTCCCTCTCTCGCTATGTCTCTCTGTCAAACAAATAAATAAAATCTTAAAAAAAAAATTGGGGGGAGAGAAGAAAAAGCACCATTATCTTGTGGAAAATCTGCTTTCAAATAGAAAATCTCATGGAGAAAAATGTCTTCTTGCACTTTTTTGGGTTTTGTTTTGGTTTGGTTTGGTTTGGTTGGTTTTGTTTGGTTTTGATTTGATCAAACCTTCAGCCAGTGGGTAACTAGTAGAATTTGGGGTGTCCTCTCCTTACCATCACTGTGAATGTATGAGAGCCTTTCCACCTGGGGGCTGGGTAAAAATAGAAATTAGATAGTTTTAGTGCCTTTTTAAAAGAATTTATACCCAAAGAATAGGGTTTTGTTTGGTTTTGTTTTGTTTTGTTTGGTCTTCATATTTGTTAAGTCTCAAATGGTGAGATTTGAGGTGAGATGTTGCTCTAAGAAATGTATAGGACTGGAGCACCTGGGTGGCTCAGTTGGTTGAGCATCTGACTCTTGATTTTGGTTCAGGTCATGATATCAGGGTCATAAGATCAAGCCCAATGTCTGGCTCCACACTCAGCCCAGAGTCTGCTTAAGATCCTTTCCCTCCCCCTCTGCCCATCTCCCCACTCACCCTCTCTGTCTCTCTCTAAAATAAATAAATAAATAAAATCTTAAAAAAAAAAAAAGAAATGTATAAGACTTCTCCAATCTATCTTCCAAATGTCTCATTGAGGGGGGAAAAAAAAGGAAGCAGATAGATTTAATTATATTTTACTTATTAAAAAAACAATCATTTTCTCATTTCTTTGTAGCATGAGTTGGACTAACAGGTGTTACTCTTTCCTGAAATGGAGATACAAAATCACACATGAGTTTGTGAAAGCAGATCAAGTCCCCCAAAATGATGACCATCTTGTCCAATCTGGATTTAGGTTCTCCTGGTTGGCCAAGGGAACAGCCTATTTGAAATTGGGATTCTCATAGGGAAAACACCATCCACAATGCATGATCGTAACAGCCCAGTGGTCCATGAATAAAGCTGTGCAAGTAGACTTAACCATAAGTAGGATCTGAAAGTAGAATGAAATCTCTTTAACTTTGGGGGTTAAAAGTACAGATTAGCCAGAATTCCTAAGAGAGACTCCTTCTTCCCTGGGCTAACAAGTGTTCATTTAGGTGTCTCTGGCATATCTACTCTAAAGAGAAATAAACTTAAGACATACAGAACTGAAATAAAGTGATATTGAAGCTACACTGTGAAGAAGATATAGAATAAGAAACAGAAGCACAGAAAAATCTAAAAAATGAAAAAAAAATTTTGATTGGTGGAAAGTGTGTGAGACCCAGCCCCACATCCAATGCTGCACTCCCCACCCACCTCCTAACAGTGTCTTAATATCACCTGAACCATGTGAGCCCTTCAGGACCTGGACCTTTCCTATTCTAAATAGGAAATAATAGGAAATAGTTCAATTTTCTATCATAAAAAAGGGAACAATATTTCCCACGCTAAAAGGGCAAATAACCAAAAGGAGCGCATAGCAAAGTTAAGCAGTTGTCATTTCTTCCTCCTTTCTTCTAGTTTTTCCTCCCTGCCTCTCTCTACCTTACTTCCTCTCCTCAAGAATCCATAAGCAGCAAACACACTTCCAGAATGTGCTGTGTGTCTCAGACTCTAAGAGGAAAGCTGCTTTATAAAAAATGAGCTATAAATGCAAATGAATACAATGAAATCCATTAGGAAGGGATTTTGGCTCAGACCTCTCCACACCCAACCAACCAGCTAGTGACCTTCTGCATGTTAGTAAGGGGAAAGCAAGGACACAGTCCTTCAATGATCCTGCATGACATTTCTGCAGGAACCAGATCACTGAGTCAGAAAAGAAGAGAGAGGAGGGCTCCAGGGTTTCCTCTCACTTTAATTTGGTAACAGTTGTAAGAACAGTGAATGTGAATTAGATGCTGCTGCTTTATTTTGGGTTCCTGTAAAAAGGAACCCCTGAGAAAAGGACTCAGAAGAGGGTCATTTATTTGGGTGATTGGTCCTAGGAAGCACAAGGAAAAGAGTGAAATGAAAAAAGGAAGTGAGGAAAGCATAAGAGGGTGGATATTTTAGCAGGTTTTCATTGTAGGCACCTAAGGCTCAGTCCCACTGGGGACTCTATGAGGGTGTTGTGTAGAATATGCTTCAGATTTGTCCTATAAGGAATGAGGTTGATTAATGGGTGATTAATATACCGGCTCTGTCTCTCATGTTTGAGTTGACCCTGGATGTCAAATCCCTAGCACTTTGGGCTTCCCTGTACAAAGGCTGAGGGAGCCTCAAGATGCTGGAAAAATCCCCAGAGCCGAGGGGCAAAAATGGAGATGCCTGACAGGAAAAGCTGTCAGTAGTCACAAGTGAACTCAGAAGAGGGCTGAGAGAATACGGGGATGAAATCCACAGCTACAGTCACAAATCCTACAACCCAATGCTGTGCTGAGAATTTAGCATGCATCATCTTGTTAAACTTCCAGCGTCACCTGTGAATTACATACTATCTGATTCTCAGTTTACAGGTGAGGAAATGAGAACTTAAGGGAGGCTCGTCCCACAGATTGTGAGCAATCTTCACCACCGCATGGTGCTGCTCTGTCACTGACTTGTGTTTCATAAATTAATTTTCCCTGCTCCTTTGTACAAAGAATGTAATGGGACCAGATTCCTTGTAGGTGAGGATGACCTGTGATGTACTGAGATGCAGCACACTGATTTCTGAATTTCTTAAGAAATTTGCAGAGTTAATTTTGACAATGTGTAGTTTCCACTTCACCCACTTCAGAATCCTACTGTAGGATTCCTCTAAATGTAAACAAAGATGGTGTCTTAGCTTAGATTTCCTGGAAATGCACTCTGAGATGGAGAGTTGCTTGTGTAAAAGATGTTTCTAAGAGTGCTGGTTGGGCAGAGGATTGAAAACGGTATCACACCTGGGTCCCCCCAACTTGAAACCAACAATACACTCAAATCCTTTCTATGCTTCACATCTTCTGCCTCCTCTTTGGCTTCAGGACTCATGTGACTTCATTGGGCCCACCCAGATAACCCGGCATAATCTCCCTATCTTAAGGTCAGCACATTAGTAAACTTAATTTCATCTGCAAAGTCCCTTTTACCACAGGATGCAACATAACCATGAAAGTAACCTTACCAGAAATGTGACCTTTCTGGAAGAGTTAACATGCCTTCTAGGGTCAGCAGCTCCCCTCTATGCAGCCCAGCTTCCCCTCACTGCCATCCTCCAGGCATTGCATTTAGCTCAGAGGGAAACATCAATATGTAGGCATGCAACCTTGACCATACTTTGAGCCCAAATGATGAAGCCAAGAGACCCATGTGGAGCACATTCTGACTTCCCTTCCCAGCTGGTGACCAAATCCATTTTCTAGACACCTCATTAAGATGTGGGCTCAGGTGTAAACCTTCCATGGGGCATATATTTTGAAAGTCACTTGACAGCATCAGGAGAAGAAATGTGTTGTGAGAGAAAGGAGGAGTCTTCAGTAATGCTCCAACCTGGGGGAAAAGCTAATCTGCCCTAATCTGCTGGTTTTGTTATGCAGCAGGGAGCGACTTTCAGTATCTCCTCTGGGCATTGCAGTTATGCCTGGCTTCCTGCCTCAATGAGCTGCTGCTAGTGCTATAATTAAGTATTCGTGGGGAACAGGGGAGAATTATTTACCATGGATTTAGAAAGGCACAGAGAAAGCTGCTAATGAGGCCTGGTTTTTCCTAGATGTTATGAGCATATTTTTAAATGATTACTACTGCTCATGCTGTCATGCTTACTAAAAGAGAAGGAGGAACACTCTCGGAGACACATTCCAGCAAGCCCAGAGATCTCTGGGGAGTTTTAACTTTCTTTGAGAGAATTTTAACAAGCCCCAGTGCAGAGAAAAGCAACACAAAGAGAAGAAAGTTGTTCTGTATCATCTTTATAACTCACAAGATGAAGACTCTCAAATGGCAAGCTGGAAAGCTTTTAGGACATCCAGGCAAAATCTTTGATGTTTGTAGGGCAAATGTCTCCTGACCTACCTTACCTGATTCCTTCTCTAAACTTCCCCAAGATGCAAAAGGAAATGTCTCTAACTACCTAAAATGTTTCTATTATTTCCTCTAAAAATGAGCATTTTCTGTATGTTTATTAAATTCACAATATAATTCCATTATCTAGTTGCTTGCTAGCAAACCATTTATTCATTCAACAAATATTTACTGAGCTCAGCTACATGCTGAGCACTCTTCCAGGTACTAGGACACAATAGGGAACAAAACAGACAAAGTTCTTCTCCCAAGAAACTTATTTACTAGTGGGGATGAAAGAGAGAGACAAAAACCAGATAATAAAGCAATTACATGACTGTTGGTGAATGTGTTATGAAGATGAATAGAGCAAGGTAGGAGGAAGAGAGGGTGCCAGGGGAGGGGGTGTTTCTGTTTTATAAAAAGTATCCAGGATTGGCTATTCTAGCAAGATGATGGTTAAGGAAGGTGTTCATGTGGTTATCTGGAAAAAGGTCATTCCCAGTAGAGGGGCTATCAAGGATAAAGGCCAGGTGTCCAGGGCACACTTGATGTGTTTTAAAAACAACAAGAATGCCAGTAAGGCTGGGAATAAATGAGCTGAGGAGAACAGGGAAAGAAATCAGGTCAGAGAGGAACAAGGGAGCAAGACCATGGAAGACAGTCTAGCTCAGGTAAGGATTTTGTATTCACTTTGAATGAAATGGGATTTCTTTGAGTCAGAGTGAATAATAGACTATGGGTGGGAAGGGGGGGCACAACTGGAAACCAAGATCAGTGCTAGGCAACTGCAACATTCCAGAAGAGAAAGGCCAGTGTCTTAGACCAGGGTAGAAGTTAGTGGAGGTGGTGAGAAACAATTCAGATTTAAGGAGATATTGTGAAGGTAGAGTCCTCAAATTTGCTGATTCTTTTGCCAATAGATCAGATAAGGAATGGGAAAGGAAGGGAGAAGGCAAAGTGGAGATGGGGACAGTATGGAGTCGGTATTTATGTTGGTGGGCAAAATGCGGGAAGAAGCAGGTTGATGGGGAGTGAGTAGAGAATCAAGAGTTTAGTTTGAAGAATGTTAACTTTTGAAATTTGCATTGAATATCCAAGTGGAGAGGTAAAATAGGCAAATGATTTAAAGATCTAGGATAGAGGGGCACCTGGCTGGCTTGGTATGTAGAGCATGCAACTCTTGATCTCAGGGTCATGAGTTCAAGCCCCATGTTGGGCATGGAGCCTACTTAAAAAAAGTAATAGAAAGAAAGGAGAAAGAAAGAAAGAAAGAAAGAAAGAAAGAAAGAAAGAAAGAAAGAAAGAAAGAAAGAAAGAAAGAAAGAAAGAAAGAAAGAAAGAAAGAAAGAGAAAGAAAGAGAAGAAAGAAGGAAAGAAAGAAAGAGAGAAAGAGAGAGAAAAAGAAAGGGAGGGAAGGAAGGAAGGAAGGAAGGAAGGAAAGAAGAAAGAGAGAGAGAAAGAAAGAAGAAAGAAAGAAAGAAAGAAAGAAAGAAAGAAAGAAAGAAAGAAAGAAAGCAAGCTAGTATAGAGATGAGAATTGGAGACATAAATTGGGAGTCACCCACATACTGATAGTATTCAATGCCATGAGGTCAGTTGAAGTTATCTAAGAAATGAGTGTAAATAGAAAAGACAAGCTGTATGGGACTGAGTCCTAGGGCACTCTAACATTCAGAAGTCTGGAAGATGACTGGGGACCAGGAAACAACACAGAGAAGTGACAAATAAAATAGGAAGAGGATCAGTGATCAAGCAAAGACTAATCTAGTCAATGTGCCCTACCTCATTCAAGTTTTACCAGAGTAACTTGACTGTCCCTAGACTTATTTCTTAATAAAACCACTTAGAGGTATCAATAAGTTTCTTCAGTTTTTTCTCTAATCTATTTTTTTCTCAAGAAGTATTGAAATTTATAGTGCACACATGAGCTTATGAAATAAAAATAGTAGCATGAGTTTTATTTCATGGACACTGCTCTGTGGGCTGGGCAGTATGCTTTAAAACAGGGAATCCAATGATTCATGGAACACTACATCAAAAACTAATGATGTACTGTATGGTGACTAACATAACATAATAAAAATTTTTTTTTAATTAAAAAAATAGGGAATCCCATTTGACTGAGAATGGATAAGAATCAAGCCTTTAAAACCTCAAGCCCAACTAGGCAGTATCTCAGAGCAAAGACCTGGTTCTGGGAGCTCCTGAGTGAAATTACTGGAAAACTACCTATTTGAAATGAAGAGTCAAAGTTGGCCACTTCTTTTCTAATTTTCAGAAGCTATGAAAACCGTGAGAAACCTCAAGTTTGACTGTAAACCTAAAGGAAGGAAACTTAATCTCCAATTAAGAAAAATAAAAATGCAAGCTGTGTTGATTCAATTCTGATCACATTTGCATGGATTTCAGAAAGATAGAGTTCTTAAAATAATTTCCTGTTAAGATTCAAAATCTATCTAGAGAGTAATTTCTCACTCCTTAATCCACTGCTCCAGAATGAATTTTATTCAATGCTTAGCTGAAGGAGACAATTAGTGTTCCTTAATGAAGACATAAACAAATGGTTAAAATAGGTGTGTCTATCTAGCTACTGAATTTTCTTAAGATAATATTTTGTAAGACAGCTTTGGAGACGGATATGCCTCAGAACTGTTTTTAAACCCCCCCCCCTTTAAAACTCTTAGGGTATTTTTCACTGGTTTAGCCATTTTTCCTCTATGATGTCCATTGACATGTTTGCAATCACATCTTCATCTATAAACAGACTTCATGCTCTTAAATACAAGTGAAGGGAATTTTGAAAATGAATGAAATTGAATTCCTACCATTTCCAATAGTTTCAAACCTTTATGGGTTGAGGAGAGGACATGAGTGAAGCCAGGTCTAGAAATGAGTAAACAGCAGTTATAGAAAGAGATTTATGTCTGAATAACAGCCTGATTGCCAGAGTTTATCTAAATGGTTTCCCATTATCTGTACCGAAAATGCTGTGTTTTCTATGTTCTCTTCAGCAAGTATGTCCCATTTAGCAATAAAGAACTTATTGCCCAAGAGAAAACAGGTAAGACAAAACAATTTTCCATTTTCCATTCCCCTTGAAAAGGGAGAACAGTTCACCCCATGTAAAGAATTGCTTAATGGATGTTAGTTTGTAAGGACACCTCAGAGAAATGGCAGGAGAAAGCCCTCCCAAGAGAACAGAAGAAAAGCAAAGCAATTCAAACCCATTGTGTGCAAAGAAACTCAAAAGATTGTCTACCAGGGAGAAAAGGAGCACGGGGAGAGGGCAACGTGAGGTCATTCTTGGGCTCTAATACTAGCTCTGACACCTAGTAGCCCTGTTTCCTTGAAATAATTATTTTATCTGCCAGTCTTCAGTTTCCTTATCTGTACAGTGAGGATTGTAGACTTGTCTCCAAAATTCCTCTCCAAGTCTTGGTATCTGAGATTCCAGGGGGCCGGAAATCCCTCCAACTGGTTAATGTCAAAGCCAGGACTAAATCCCAGATATTCCCACTAGGGTGTGTTCCTTCCTTTGCGTATCTTTATTTTCATCTCAGAAATGGGATTTTTTTTTCTTTAAAACAATACTCCAAAGTGTTTAGAACTACCATTTATGTTAGTATTTTCATCTTTTAGAAGAGTATTTCAAATCCTGTGCTGTTCAAACCAGTTCATCCGAGCCCTAAAATTTCATTTGTTGCCTTAGGGGAAACATTAAATGTTGAGATAGAGGTTATTCATCCACCTTCAAAGAGAATGTCTTTGTTTTATGTTTTATGACTTGGCATTTGGTGTAAGGTTTCTTTTTTTTTTTTAAAGATTTTATTTATTTATTTATTTGACAGAGAGAGAGACAGCAAGAGAGGGAACACAAGCAGGGGGAGAGGGAGAGGGAGAAACAGGCTTCCTGAAGAGCAGGGAGCCCGAAGCGGGGCTCGATCCCAGGACCCTGGGATCATGACCTAAGCCGAAGGCAGACGCTAAATGACTGAGCCACCCAGATGTCCTGGTGTAAGATTTCTTTTGGCAAGGTGGGTGTGGAAGAGTGGAGTAGTTCAACTAAAAATATAAGTTTGAAAACCACTGATATCTAAATAAGTCCTATTCTCTAACCCAGATAATTGGTGTGTCCAGCCAGGATCACAAACTGAAACCTAGAGAGGCCAGGCAAGTAAGTTACAAATTGAAGTGGATTAGTCCACATAAAAGTTTTTTCTTAAGGCAATCCCAAAGCTACCTCCTTAAAGTGTTGGTCCACTCTCCAGATGCTGCTTCCCAGAGCCATATGATTTCATCTTCCATGTAAGAACCCTTCAAACATTTGAAGATGGTGATCATGACCCCTGGACCTTCTTTAGAGTAAATATTTCTGATTCTTTCGGGTGTTTTAATTGAATTTCATGCTCATTTCCTGTGCCTTCCTGATCATCTCTTTGAACACTGAGAACTAAACACACAATCCAGCTCCAGTATAAGGATGTTGGAATAGCACTGGACTTTCACTTCCTATATTTTGGAAGTTATTTTTCTATTAATATATCATATTCTATTATATGATATCTATCATATTCTATCATTTCTATTAATATATCATATCACATTATCTTTTTTAGAAGTCACAGATCTTATTATTCACTAATACTGATCTTACAACTAGTAAAAACTTCTAGTGTCTTCTCAAATATGCTCAGATCAATCCATCCTTGGAGGACTGGGGTATTGATCCTAAAGCAAAGATCAGTTTATTTTTTTATTTTTTTCATTTTGTTAGAGTTCATTATTATGACTTGTCAAGATTTTACCAGATCCTGATTCAGTCTCCTTTCAGCTTCCTGTCACCTATGATTTTGATCAACATCAATATCCTCAACCAGTTCTTAATAAAATGTTGAATAGGACAAAGATGGCAAAGCTCAGAATCCTTTGTCCAGTACAGTATGCTATAAATCTATTAATATAGACTCTGAGGAGTATCTCACACTGACCCCATATTGAAAGCACCCCAAATCCCAAAAATTTCATTCAGGTTAAATGAAAAACAGTCTCTCACCAGGGAGGCTATTTGAAGACTGCGTTTATGTGGCTTGACTTCATCACTCTGAAATCTAGTTGATTGGTTTGTGTACACTGCTCTCTGAGCAATCAGTTTGTTTGCCTTAGAGCAATCTAATCCAGCTATTCACATGACCAAAATTACCAGACCAACCAGTTTTCAATCTGGTCTTTTGAGGTAATTTCAATTCACTTGATAATTTGTTCACACATCTGCAACTGGTTGATGTTTAATTATGAAAAATTTTAATCAAAGAACCAAAATCAATGAGTAATCATCAATGCTAATCATGAGAGTACCAGGTGGCACTCAAGTGTGGACCAAATCAAATTCTTCTAAAACTTAATAAAGTGATTCCTTTTAAGTAAGTCAAGGCATCTCAGAAATAAACTAATTCAGCTAAGGATCATATTCTCCATGGCTAAAATATAACATATCATTTGACTTATATAGGAGCACTCAAAAAAATTATCTACTGTTTAATCATGTGGCCTGGGCAAGTCACTTAACCTTCATTAAGTATCTTTATTTTACCATCTCTGTCATGAAATAACAATGAAAATCTAAATGTCTGGAAATAAATCACCTTAACTTTTCATCTTTATCATGGAATCACAATGAAAGCACAAATGCCTGCAAATAAATGTCTAAGACTTCAAAGCTAAAAGAGTGACTTTATCTTTGAAAGAACAGTAATTTTTTAAGTATACACATTACATCAGCTATGTATATACAAAGTGAATTTATATTAAAATTTATTTTGTATCTGTATATATTTACAAATATAAAGTCTGAAAGGATATAAACTTAAAAAAATGAAAGTACATACTAGTTTCACAAATACATTATAACTTTTGCAAGAGCAGAAAAGGTGATGGTAACACCTATTCCTTGTGCATTTTCTCCCACTTAATTCTATATTTATTCTCCTTGCCTTCCTCTACTCCATGAAAAATTGTAGCGAGTTTAAAAATGTAGTGAATTGAAACAGTGTTCCTCAAACTATATTATGTTGAGCTCCTGGCACTTCCTACCAGAATGTTGTGAATAATAAAAATATTAGTTAAGATACACCAGATTATGTTGCAGTAACAAAACAAATTTACCCTCAAGTTCCGGTGATTTAATATACAAGTGTTTACTGTTTACTCATGCTACCTGTCTAGATTGGGTCAGTGGAAGCTCTAATCAACATGGTCTTTCAGTAACTGATACTGTTAAAGGTTCCAGCATCTTGAGATGCCACCAGTAGAAGGAAGGAAATAATAAAGATTAGAGCAGAAACAAATGAAATAGAAACTAGAAAACAATAAAACAGATCAATGAAACCAGGAGCTGATTCTTTGAAAAGATCAACAAAATTGATAAACATTTAGCCAGAGTCATAAAAGAGAGAGAGAGAGGATTCAAATAAACAAAATCAGAAATGAAAGAGCAGAAATAACAACTGACACCACAGAATACAAAGAATTATAAAAGAATATTATGAAAAAACATATGCCAACAAATTGTACAACCTAGACAAAATGGATAAATTCCTAGAAACATAAAAACCTCCCAAAACTGAATCAGGAAGAAATAGAACATTTAAACAGACTGATTATCAGCAATGAAATTGAATCAGTAGTCAAAAACTCCCAACAAACAAAAGTCTAGGACCAGAGGGCTTCACAGGTGAATTTTACTAAACATTTAAAGAAAAGTTAATACCTATTCTTCTCAAACTATTCCAAAAAAAAAAAAAAATAGAAGAGGAAGGAAAGCTTTGAGGTCAGCATTACCCTGATACCAAAACCAGATAAAGACACTACAAAAAAAAAAAAAAAAGGAAACTACACAGTAAAGGAAACAGTCAACAAAACAAAGAGACAACCCATGGAATGGGAGAAGATATTTGCAAATGACACTACAGATAAAGGGCTGGTATCCAAGATCTATAAATAACTTCTCAAACTCAACATCCAAAAAACAAATAATCAAGTCAAAAAATGGGCAGAAGACATGAACAGACACTTCTTCAAAGAAGACATACAAATGACTAACAGACACCTGAAAAAATGTTCAACATCACTAGCCATCAGGGATATTCAAATCAAAATCACATTGAGTTACCACCTTACACCAGTTAGAATGGCAAAAATTGACAAGGCAAGAAACAACAAATGTTGGAGAGGTTGTGGAGAAAGGGGAACACTCTTACACTATTGGTGGGAATGCAAGTTGGTACAGCCACTTTGGAAAACAGTGTGGAGGTTCCTGAAAAAGTTAAAAATAGAGCTACCCTATGACCCAACAATTACACTACTGGGTATTTACCCCAAAGATACAGATGTAGTGAAAAGAATGGCCATATGCACCCCAATGTTCATAGCAGCAATGTCCATAATAGCCAAACTGTGGAAGGAGCCAAGATGCCCTTCAACAGATGAATGGATAAAGAAGATGTGGTCCATATATACAATGGAATATTACTCAGTCATCAGAAAGGATAAATACCCAACATTTGCATCAACATGGATGGAACTAGAAGAGATTACACTTAGTGAAATAAGTCAAATGGAGAAAGACAATTATCATATAGTTTTGTTTATTTGTGGAACATAAGGAATAGCATAGAGGACATTAGGAGAAGGAAGGGAACAATGAAGGGGGGGAATCAGAGGGGGAGATGAACCATGAGAGACTATGGACTCTGGGAATCAAACTGAGGGTTTTAGAGGGGAGGGGTTGGGGGATGGGTGAGCCCGGTGATGGGTATTAAGGAGGGCATGTGTTGAATGGAGCACTGGGCATTATACACAAACAATGAATCATGGAACACTACATCAAAAACTAATGATGTACTGTCTGGTGACTAACATAACATAATAAAAAATATTATAAAAAAAGAAAACTACAGGCCAATATCTCTGATGAACATAGATGTAAAAATTCTCAACAAAATATTAGCAAACTGAATCCAAAAATACATTTAAAACATTATTCACCATGATCAAGTGGGATTTACTCCTGGGATACAAGTCTGGTTCAAAATTCACAAATCAATTAACATGGTATATCACATCAACAAGATAAAGAATGAAAACCTTTGATCATTTCAATAGATGAATAAAAATAATTTGACAAAGTACAACATCCATTTATGATAAAAAAAAAAAACCCTCAACAAAGTAGGTTTAGAGGGAATATACCTCAACATAATAAAGGCCATACATGAAGAACCCACAGCAAAAATCATACACAATGGTGAAAAACTGAGAGTTTTTCCCTTCAGGTCAGGAACAAGACAAGGATGTCCACTCTCACCACTTTTATTCAATATAGTACTAGAAGTCCTAGCCACAGCAATCAGACAAGAAAAAGAAATAAAAGGTATCCAAATTGGTAAAGAAGAAGTAAAACTTTCACTATTTGCAGACAATATATATAAAAAAACACTAAAGACTCCACCAAGAAACTACTAGAACTGATAAATGAATTCAGTAAAGTTGCAAGATACAAAATTAATATACAGAAATCTGTTGCATTTCCATACACTAATAAAGTAGCAGAAAGAGAAATTAAGAAAACAATCCCACTTATAATTGCACCAAACACAATAAAATACCTAGGAATAAACTTAACCAAGAAGGTGAAAGATCTGTACTCTGAAGACTATAAAACACTGATGAAAGAAACTGAAGACAACACAAACAAATGGAAAGATATTCCATGCTCATGCATTGAAAGAACAAATATTGTTAAAATGTCCATACTACCCAAAGCAATCTACAGATTTAATGCAATCCCTATCAAAATACCAACAGCATCTTTCACAGAATTAGAACAAATAATCCTAAAATTTGCATGGACCCACAAAAGACCCCAAATAGCCAAAGCAAACTTGAAATAGAAGAACAAAACTGGAGGCATCACAATCCCAGATTTCAAGATATACCACAAAGCTGTGGTGATCAAAACAGTGTGGTACTGGCACAAAAATAGACACATAGATCAATAGAACAGATAGAGAGTCCAGAAGTAAAGCCATGATTATGTAGTCAATTCAACAAAGAAGGCAAGAATATGTGATGGGAAAAACAGAGAATCTTCAACAAATGGTCCTGGGAAAACTAGACAGCTGCATGAAAAAAGAATGAAACTGGACCACTTTCTTACACCATACACAAAAATCAAAATGGACTAAAGGTCTAAATGTGAGACCTGAAACCATGAAAATCCCAGAAGAGAGCACAGGCAGTAATGTCTCTGACATTGGCTGTAGAAATATTTTTCTAGATGTGTCTCCTAAGGCAAGGGAAATAAAAGCAAAAATAGACTATTGGGACTAAATCAAAATTAAAACTTTCTGCACAGCAAAGGAAACAATCAATAAAACCAAAAGACAATCTACTAAAGGGGAGAGAATTTGCAAATGACATATCCAATAAAGGGTTAATATCCAAAATATATAAAGAACTTACACATCTCAACACCCAAAAAAACAAATAATCCAATTTAAAAATGCACAGAAAACATGAACGGACATTTCTCCAAAGCAGATATACAGATAGCTAACAGACAGGTGAAAAGATGCTCAACATCACTTATCTTCAGGGAAATGCAAATCAAAATCAAAATGAGATATCACCTGACACCTGTCACAATGGCTAAAATCAAAAACACAAGAAAAAAACAAGTGTTGGCAAGGATATGGAGAAAAAGGAGGTCTCATTTTTGTTGGTTGGAATGCAAACTGGTGCAGCCACTGTGGAAAAAACAGTATAAAGTTTCCTCAAAAAATCAATAATAGAATTTCCATATGATCCAGGAATTCCACTACTGGTTATTTACCTGAAAACACTAATTCAAAAAGATATATGCACCCCAATGTTGATTGCAATATTATTTACAATAAACAAATTATGGAAGCAACCCAAGTGTTGATCAATAGGTGGATGGATTTTTTATATATATATTTATATACACCACATTAATTGACTGCCCAGTTTATGAGCTTTGGATAGAGTCAGATTTTAATCTTAGGTCCCCCACTACACTTTCCAGCTGCATATGTTTATAGAAGATATATATATCTCTCTCTATATATATAGAAGATATATATATGTTTATAGAAGATACATATATATATATATAGACACACACACACACACACAATGGAGTAAAAAAAATGAAATCTTGCCATTTGCAACAACATGGATGAATCTAGAGAAAGTATAATGCTAAGTGAAATAAGCCAGCCAGAGAAAGACAAATAACATATGATTTCACTCATATGTGAAATTTAAGAAACAAAACAAATGAACAAAGGAAAAAAGAGGCTAACCAAGAAACAGATTCTTAACTATATAGAACAAACTGATGGGTTACCAGAGAGGGTAACAGTGAAATAGATGAGTGAAATAGATGAAGGGATTTAAGAGTATACTTATCATGATGAGTACTGAGCAACACATAGATTGTTGAATCATTATATTGTACACATGAAACTAATATAACACTACATGTTAACTATACTGGAATTAAAATGTAAAAATTTAAAATAAAAAATAAATAAAATAAACTGAGATACATAATACATATATACATACATAGGTAAAAGAGGTGGGCTTCTCCAAAGTGTGAACTTTGACATAAGACAATCACAAATGCCCTTTACTGGGCAGTGACATCAATGGGTGCCACTTGAGGAATCCTGTAAGGAGCTACATGTGTGGTGGAAAAAGAGTCAAAGACTCACAAGTTATGAGTTCTAATCACAACTCTATCACTTATTGTCTGTGTGTGTCCCAGAAAAACACATCACTTTTATGGTCTTTAATGCCCTCATCTGTGAAATGATGAATGACATCAACCCTCCTCATTTTGTAGAGTCACTGTGGCAATCAAATAAGATGATAGAAGGGAAGGTTCTCTGAATACAGTGAAGTGTTATTATTGTTCATAGAGATTCAGGGCAGCATTCTAAATTTTGTGCTGAAAAATCTAAGAATAACCTGACTAAAAATGTGTAGGAAGTGAATTGAAAAGAACCTCAAGTAAAATTATTTCTTAAAATTCAATCTAGTGTCTTATCAAATAGCAAATTACATCAGAGTTAAAAAATTTTTTTTGAAGTACAGGGAAACTTGCTCTCTACTGGGATACCTGGTCCAGAAAAAGGGTTAATGCAGATCTCTGAATTCCTATAACCTCCTAGTATGTCTGGAGTATAGACTTGTGGCCAAGTTTATGGGCTTTGGATAGAGTGAGATTTTAATCTTAGGTCCACCACTGCACTTTCCAACTGCATATGTTTATAGAAGTTATTTATCTTCTCATGACCTCATCTATAAAATGTGGTTGATAATAATAGCATCTATCTCAAGAGTTGAGGTAAGCATTAAATGAGTTGATGCTAAGTGAGTGATTGAAAGATGAAAGCCATGATTAGTAATATTTTATTCTCTAGCATATAATTACATAGTGACTGATACTGACTTCTAAAATTTACCTGTTAGCACTTTTATTCACTGTTGCCTTTTAAAAATTTTATATATATGTCACGAACACATCACATTTAGGTATGAGTAGGTGATTTTATTTTCACTGTTATTTTGCCAAAATAATATAGTTTTAAGCATTAAATACAGGACTTAACTAAAGGCAGCAATCTTTTGCCCCACCTCTCTCAAGTCTCAGTCCATCAGAGAGGCATTATCCTTTAATTCTTTAACTGTTTGTTGTGTTAACTCCCCATTGTAAAATAATATGTGTATAGTGAAATGTATTTTTTTTTCATTTCAAATGTAGTCTATTGGCTTTTTTCTATAGATGAGAATTTTCTCAATCACAGCACAACACATACATACATACAAACACAATCTTTATATTTATTCCAGCTTCTGAATATAGTTATATCACAATATGGGGCTAAATTAATATTTAGTGTTTATATTATTATGAGTATTTAAGTATTATCCACAGTTAAGCCACTTATTATACCAAGAACATCTCCTTTCTCAAACAGCTTTTTTTTTTTCCTTCTGGAGTTAATGATTGCTCTGTTTCCAATGTCAAATTTTCTCTCTAAACGAACAGTTTTCTATCTCCTCTCAGTATAGTCAAACAGGCCTGATAAATGATCAGTTCCTTTATTTAATTGAGTCATCCATCCTGGAGCCACCATCTCTTCACTTCACTTGCAGTGGTTGCTCTCTGGACCAGCTCACAGCTCTTACCATAGGACTTCCCTCACCATCATTCCAGGAATTCTCTTTCAGCTGTCCGGTATTGGATCCCTCTTTCCTGGATCTCATACCTTTCTTTTATTCAGTTTACTCTCTTATTCTGATGAAGGATGTCTATCATGAGACATGATATTCTAGAACTTGTATTCTACATTCAACTTAATTAATAGTTTATCTGGTTATAAATTATTATGTTGCAAATAAACATCTCTCCAAATTTTGGAAGTGTTGCTGTATTATTGTTATGGAACCTGGACTGGATCGCCCAATGGAAGAACCAAGCGGCACTCGGAGATCTTGGAGGATAGGAGGTTTATTTAATTAATGCCGGCAGGCTCAGAAGAGAGTGATCTCCAAAGGTCTGAGCTCCAAGCTCAAACAAAGGGGGTAACTTATACACTTCTACTTCCACATACTGGGCGCTCTTGGCGCGTGCGCAAAGCAGGGCAGGGAGAAGAACCCAGACTGGTCTGTGGGAAGCAGAGCAGAGAGAATAACCCAGAAGAGCCCCTGGGCTGGGGCTGGGGCTGGGACTCCCTTGCTGGCTCGGTCGGCCATCTTAGGACACAGTTTTTCCTTATCATTATCTTTGCTTATAAAAGTGCCATTGAGAAGTCTGATAGTCATTCTGATTCCTGTCCTTGTATTTCTTCTTTCCCCTGTCTCTTTCTCTGTCTCTCTGTCTCTCTCTTATTCCTTCCCTCTCTCTCTCTCTCTCTGACACACACACACACATGCACACGCACATGCACACACACGCACATACACAATTTTCATGATTTTCTCCTCATCCCTACATTCTAAAATTTCACAGTTATATTCCTTGGAGGAGACTTTTTCCACTCATTGTGGTTAACATTTAGTGAGCCCCTTTAATCTGGAGACATGTGCCTTTCACTTCTCTGACGTTTTCTCGTATTATTATTTTGATAACTTACTTCTCTGTTCTCTTAGCTGTTGGGCAGATTATAGGATTAATCTTAGAGTTTTCTTATTTTTCCCTTTTTGCTTCCCATATTCTTTATCTTCTGTTCTACTTTTTGGGAGATTTCCTAATACACACATGCATAAATATGTAGATATATATTTGTGTATGTACATATAATTTCTTAATGCAAGATCTCTTCCATGTTCTTTTTCTATAGCATCATGCTCTTGTTTCATTGATGCAGTTTCTGTTCTCTCCAGGGTGTTTGTTCTAGTTCTTTTATAGTTTTGTTCTACTCCCTGCATTGTCTATTTCCTTTAAGTTCACTATTTTGTGTGTTTCATTATGGTTTATTTACTTAAGCTTTTATTTTAGAATATTTTCTGAAATGCATGGTGATCTTTAGTTGTTCATTCATATTTAAAAATTGATTGGAACCTCTAGGTGCACGAGTGAAGACATAGTCATTTGTTTGTCTACCCACAAATAACTGTGATCTTATCTCTTGACCATGTCAGTTTTCCAAAGAGGAATAGACCCCTATATCCAGACTGGAAAGAAAAGTCTGGCTGCTTGCACTCTGAAATATAATCATGTCATAGTACAGTAGTGAAACCATTTCACTTAATCCCCACTTTTATATGACACCTATTTCCAATCATTTGCATGCTTGTTGCCTCCAATATGAAAACTGTCTGGTTCAATTTTCTAAGTAGTAACCCCAATTGCTTTTATACAGGTTTTCAACTTCTGACCTTTTGATGTAGTTGGTGCCTCTGATTTCTGAGTCTTTCTGGGTTGCTTCAGTCTAAATCAGCTTACATCTTGTTGGCTTCTCCTTTGACATACCCTTAGGTTCTAACTTCCCAGTCCAGCTAAATCAATGACTTCCTTGTGTGTGTAGTAAATAATATATAACATGAAATCTACCCTATTAACAAAATCTTAAGTAAGCAGTATAGTATTATTAACTATAAGTACACTGTTGTAGAGCAGATCTCTGTAACTTTTTCATCTTGTACAACTTAAACTCTATAATTGTTGTACAACTCTCCATTTTCTTCTCCTTTGAGCCCCTGACAACCACCATTCTACTTTCTGCTTCTATCACTTTGCTACTTTGGACACCTCAGATGAGTGGAGTCATGCAGCATTTGTCCTTCTGTAAGTGGCTTATTTCACTTTGCATAATGTCCTCAAACTTCGTTTATGTTGTAGTATATGTTAGGGTTTTCTTTTTATGTGTGGCTGAATAATATTCCATCGTATGTATGTATCATATTTTCCTTAATACATCCATTAATGTATTTTCCTTTCATTCAGTGATGGTCATCTAGGTAGTCTTCTTCTTGGCTGTTGTAAATAATGCTACCTTGAACATAGGGTACATGTATCTTTTCAAGAATCTAATTTCAATTCTTTTGGATAAATACCCAGCAGTGGGATTGTTGTATCATATGGTAGTTCTATTTTCAATTTTTCATGGATCCACCATACTGTTTCCCATAATGGCTGTATCAATTAACATTCCCACCAACAGTGTGCTATGGTTCCCTTTTCTCTATATCCTTAACAACATTGGTTATGTTCTGGGGTTTTGTTTGTTTATGTAATGACCGGTCTAACAGGTGTGAGGTGATATAATGGTTTTGATTTGCATTTCAAAATGCAAATGATGATATTGATGTTGAACATCTTTTATATATCTAATATACCTGTTACATCTAATATACCTGTTAGCCATCCTTTCTCCATGGGTTTATTGCTGGGATTTCTATTCTGGTCCATTAATCTATATAACTGTCTTTATTCCTGTGCCATATTGTTTTGATTACTGTAACCTTGTAATATGTTTTGAAATTAGGAAGTGTGAGATCTCCAGCTTTGTTCTTCCTCAAAATTATTTTGGCTATTCACTGTCCTTTGTGGTGCCATACAAATTTTAGAATTATTTTTTCTATTTCTGTAAAAAAGTGCCATTAGGATTTTGATAAGGATTACATTGAATCCGTAGGTCACTTTGTGTAATAAGGACATTCTAACAATATTAAATCTTCTAATCCATGGACATTGGTTATATTTTCATTAATTGTGTGTTAATTTCTTCTAGCATTGTTTTGTAGTTTTCAATGTATACATCTCTCATTTTCTTGGTTAAGCTTAATACTAAGTATTTATTTTTTGATGCTAATGTAAATGGGATTCATTTCTTAATTTCTTGTTCAGATTGTTGCTGGTTGTGTATAAATACACAACTGATTTTTATATGCTGATTTTGTACCCTGCAAGTTTACTGAATTCATTGATTAGTTCCAAAAAGCCATAAATGGACAAAAAGTCCATTCACTTTCTCCATTCACTTTCTATCTTCTATTTTCTGTTCACATCACTCATTTGCTGTATCTCTAATCCCATCTTATTTGTTTTTGTGGGTTTGCATCTTTTTTGTTCCCTTACTCATTTTAGTGCAGTTTGTGAAATAAATGTAAATAAACATGTGTGTGTAATCTACCCTATTTAACCAGAAGTGAAAAATAGGATGCATAAATTTATCAGTTACACATCCCCTGCACTTGACTGTGTACCTCATGAAAGCAGATGCTGTGACTATTTCACTATCTTCAGTGCCTAACACAGTGCCTGACACACAAAAAGTGCTCAATAAATATTTTTAATGGAATCATAGAGAATTGTGAGTATTCAGATCAACATCTTGTTCCTGAGTGAATGGATAAAAGAGTAATTGGTTCTTAGCTAGATTGCAAACACCATGAAAAAGAAAACCGAATCTCAGCACTTTTCATCTCTAGAATACCCATTATGGTAAAAATGCATAATAAACTTGGTGTGCAGGTGCAATTGTTTCTTTAGGATAGCCACCAGAAATGGAATTGATGGTTCAAAGTTGTGTTTTGGTCCTGGAATGATGGTTAGGTCTCATACCAAATTGATGCCACTTAGAAATTGAACATGGGCCCTTTTAGAAAGTGTGGCAGAGCTTTCCCCTCAATCTCAGTCACCCATAGGAAGTTCACTGGTGCCTTTACTAATTATACCTGGTCCCCATTTAATTTTATCCCATTCGGGGATGGACTCACTTACCAACTATTGAGACATTTGATCTCCAATGTTCCCAGTTTCAGTGGTCTCCTGTATACTGTAGACTAGTATCCTGGATGCTGTATTCAGTACAACATGGAATAGCATGTGAAGGAAGCAAATAATGAGTTATGAAAGTCATAGGGGACAGGATCCCAAAGTTGGGTGCTTTATACTAGCTCAAATCCTTGCTCTGATACCTGCTTTCCCATGGTGATGCTGAGAAGTTCTCAAGGACCTATCATCCAGTTTACCACTGGTTCAAGGTGGTTGGTTTAGGCATGTGAGTGACCAAATGTAATGTTTCTCTTTATTCTAATTAATTTGCCTACTTAACATGGCTGGGATGGCTTCTCATCCCTGGACAGACTTTATCATATACTCATCTTTATACTGGCTGCTCTCTGTTGGTTGCTGTGCATCTCTATGCATGCTATATCTGCTAGCCCAGCCATTTCAGACCATGACCAGTTTGTGCAGCAAGGGGGATATTCAAGAACCTTTTCTGATAGGAATGAAGATGTTTCTGAGCCCTCTGAATATTGCCCTGCCACTCTAACCTGACTCTTAGACCGATTGTTCCTGCCAGTGGACAGAAGCTTTCTCTGGGAATTACAAGGGAATTCTCTGTTATCTTATTTGGCTATTCCTACTATGATGCCCCAGGAAACCACTTCACTATTGCCCTTGGATTCTTATATCCATTTTCAGACTTTGAGCTTCCCAATGCCATGCACACAATCCAGAATAGTTCTCTTCTGCTTGTAATATTCTGTATTATTCTGATGCCATCTTTCAAGAATTTCTCATGGTATACACTCCAGCAAGGGAAAATTTCTTATTTTCCAGTGCAGCTAAGGATTTAAGAAAACATTTTTTTCTATCTGTCTTCCTGTAATATTTAAGAATTTTAACATTTTTTTCTATCTGTCTTCCTGTAATATTTAAGAATTTTAAGGAGAGAAAAGAGGTGGGGAGTGGCTCTCAGTGTGCTATATGCGTCGATTCCCCTGTAACTTTAAGTATGGAACATCCATTTCTTTCATTGGCTGTGCTTGCTTTTGATTCAAGTATTATCTTTGACCCATGGGCTGTTCTCTTCTAAGGCAAGCTTACAGAAGGAAAGAGGGAAGTGCCCCATTGTTGTATCAAATACAGATAAGTTCATGCCAATATAATACCTCCTCATCTTATTTCTGTAGCTCAGCATAAAAAGGAAATCTCCAAAGAAAGCCTAAGAACAGCCACATTAATTAAAGGAAACTTGGCGTTTTCTCTAAGAAGTGCCTAATAACTAATGGACAAGCAAAGGAGACTCATTAGTGGAAATATTTCCTTTGAAAGGGCATACATGCTGTGAAAAAAAGTGTTATGCCAGGCTTTTTTTTTTTTTTTAATGAAGTAAGACCTTTGTCTTTTTCCTATTTATCACACAGGCTGGAGAGAATGTGTCTGAGTCTTGTAGATAACCTACCATGATTTGAAGATTTTTTATATCTTAGGTTACTTATTTCTCCCTGTTCTTGGGAAAGATTTTTCTTCACTGCTCATTGCTTTGCCTGAAGGATGGTTAGAACTGGGGACCTCTTTAGGGAGTTAGCTCTAAGTGTGTTGGCTAAGACTCCATTAGCCCAGGTAACTGATCAACCATTTGCCAAGAGCACCTTCTGCGGGTCCTGCCCCATCGAGCAACTGGATGGGAATCTATCCCTTCCCTCAAGATGTTACACTCAAACACAAAAGGAAAAGAAAAGTTGCTACGATAGATAAAGGGATGAACGGATAGATGATAGATAGATGATAAATAGATGATAGATAGATAGATGATAGATGATAAATAGATGATAGATAGATAGATGATAGATAGATATGCTAAGTATATATGTAGATAAAGAGACTAGAGAATAATTCAGGGCTGAACTGTAGAGAGACCTATAATGAAAAAAGATATTCACAGATGGAGGAGCTCAGGATGAGTTTGAATTCTTAAGGAGGTTTCATGGAGGCATGGATGATTTGAGATTTGCATGATAAATTGAAATCTTATTTGGAGCTCATTTTTCTACCCTGCCCCCACCCCTATTGTGATGGTTACACATAAAAACAGTTTTGGAATTTCCAGAAGAAACCGTCCAATTCAATGAGCACAAATATAGCTGGACCCAGGGGAAGGGCTTCTTGGCTGAGCTTCTGAAGCTAGGCTTCTTCACGTTAAGTATCTATGTATTACAGACCAGGCCTCATTTTTAACTCTTTCTCTATCAAGCCCAGTATGACCGTCATATGATTTCAATCAAGGGTAAGCATTTTTGACAAGTACGTAAGGCTTCAGTTTCTTGTGCTAAAGAACTAAGACAATAGCTATCTTTCATGCTAAGGAAAGAGACAGAGGACAATTAGATTTCAGGTGTAATTAGCAGCCACACCTAGACCAGGATCAGCTGGAGCAGAAATTACCTACCTACTGCACCTCTAGCAAGCCTCTCTATGGGCACAGATGAACGAAATGAGCCTCACTGGAGTTTTATGACTTGCTGGAGATGACCCAGTTTATCACTGCTGGAGCCTTGGCTGGAATACACAGCTCTCATCTCTAGTATGTGTGGCTCCCCTCATGCTCCATTGATATTCAGATCTTTGATAGGCATTCGTGTAGCACTGGTTCTCCTAGGCAAACTACATAGTATTTACTCCACTCTGATCATCATCATCTCAACTGGGATGGAAGTTTACAAACTTCCTTCATCCTCCTGAGCACTGTGAGATAAGCCACAAGGGTATCATCATTCCCACTTGAGGAACATTGGTCCCACCAGCTAGAGAGACTGGGGTTTATGGAGCTAATAAGTCAAAAAGTGAGAATATCATGCTGGCCTTCAGTGGTACCAGTCTTGGTCTCTAACTATTTATTAACTAACAGGGCTCAGCTGATCTCCTGGAATTGCCCCTTATGTTTGGCTAACTCTAAGGTACAGGTGTGATATTATTGAAAATGCCTTTCATCCTATCCATGAAAGCATTTCTTGATGTTCCCTAAGCCATATCCTGGACATTTGACTCTACCTTCCAGGAATTACATCTGCTTCATTTTCCCCTGTCATTTCCTTGTGTGAGAACAGGTGTGTGCAAGCCGTCAATCTCTTAATAGCTCTGAATTCTTGAGGAGACTGTATTTTGAGCTCCTCCTTCAGACAATAGCAGACAGAATGGCCCCACGAGAGTAGTAATCTTCAGACCAAAGCTTTGAAGAAGTGCCAAAGCATGGTACAAATCCTGGATCAGTTCTGTCCCTGGCAACCATGACCCATCATTACTGTTAAAGAATTAGGAGTGGAATTTTCCTTCCTCCAGATCTAGAAGTTATGCCATAGTCTACATCATCCAGGCTCTAATGCATCAGCGCTATGGCCTCAGAGGACATTTGAAAAAAATCTTACAGAATCCATAGCGACTGCTGAGAATATTCTCATGTGACAGTAAGTGCAGATTTATCTTTAGTTTCCTTGATTAAGTTGTATTTTGTATGAATTTTAACTGATAAACAATATAATTTTCAAAGCCTGCAGAAAATGCATATATATAAGGGAAAGATGGCCAAGACATTCCTCCAAATAATTCCAGACAGTAAAATAAGATCTCACTGTCACTACTTGAAGGTTCCTATTTTACACAACAGTGAACAAGTTTTGCATAACGAAAGAACAACTCTTCCTGGAGCTCCATTACCAAAAATTAGCCATACAAGAAGACCTTATTACCTGGCACATGTGGCTACTTGAAAATTATCTGAAATAAAAACAAGCCAGAATCAGCATAATAGTGTATAACAAAACCCAGATGTCTCTTGAATAAAAGGTTAATCAAATGCTAATGTTAAATGAAAGAGTTTCAAAGGCAGGAGGAAGAATGTTGAAGATAAATGGGGAAATTAGGTGCAGCCTCCATATGACTGGGAGAGCAAGCTCTCTGCACAGAATGTTTTTTTTTTTTTAAAGGAAATTAATCTTTTCTTTGACACCTAGAATGTGTCAGATTTTTTATATGAAATATACTAAATACCTTTCCAGGAGCTTAAGCTTCAAAAAAAGCAAAACTACTAAGATGCCTTTGGAGGGAGAAAAATGTAGCAAATGCTGTAATGCTCTGAATATTACCCTTCAGCCAAATTTTGGAAGATGTTTATATATAAATCCTGGTTTTGTCAGGAATTCAAAAAGAGCTTGCGATGTTTGTAAGCTCACCTGCTTTGCTTGGATTGCAGAACTACCCAGGCCTCACTCCCCAACACCCTCAGCCTTCGTCCCTAACCTGATGGAGAGAGTCATGTTCACAGTCTGTATCAGTCAAGATTCCCCAGAGAAACAGAATCAACTGGATGTGTAAATAAAGAGAGAGATTTATTCTGAGGAATTGGCTCATGTGATTGTGGGGACGCAAAAGTCCTAAATCTGCCGGGCAGGCTAGCAGGCTGGAAATTCCATCAACAGTTGATGGAGTAGTCTTGCATCTGAAGGCCTTCTGAAAGCAGAATTCTCTCTTCCTCAAGGCACCTCACTCTTTGCTCTTAAAGCTTTCAACTGATTGGATGAGGCCCACCCCCATTACAGAGAGTAATCTGCTTTATTCAAAGTCTACTGATTTAAATGTTAATCTCAGGGTGCCTGGGCGGTTCAGTCCATTAAGCGTCTGCCTTCCGCTTAGGTCATGATCCCAGGGTCCTGGGACCGAGCCCCGCATTGGGCTCCCTGCTCAGCAGGAGTCTGCTTCTCCCTCTCCCTCTGCCCCTGCTAGTGCGCTCTCTCTCTTGCTCACTCTCCATCAGATAAATAAATGAATGAATAAAATCTTTAAAAAATCAATAAATGTTAATCTCATCTAAAAAATACTTTCACAGCAACATCTAGACTGGTATTTACCAAACATCTGGGCACCATAGCCTACCAAGTTGACACATAAAATGAATCATCCCATGATCCAATGGACAAGGCCAACAAATCAAATAGTAATTGATATGCAGGGGTATTGAGAAGAGCTGCAAGTGATGAGTTTCCAAGGCTAAGGGAGAATAAACCACAGTGAAAAAGGACATGGAGGCATTTCAAGGAGCTTCACATTCTGAATACTTTTAATAGAGAGGGAATGTGTGTGTGTGTGTGTGTGTGCTCGCGTGCGCATGTGTGTGTTGAAGTGGGGAGGAGACAGAAGCGAGGAGCCCAAAGAGGTAAGTAGGCTAGTGAGATTTGCTTCTCAAGCATAGGAGCAAATGTGGTTATATAATTTTTTAACTAGTGACTCAAGAGTCCACATACCTTACCGGAAGGAGATTCTTATTCTCCAAGAACCCTGGAACTTCCGAGGTGGCAGTGCCACTAGCAGCCATTGGTGGTACTGTCCCATCTCAGCCAGGCACCAAGCCCACAGCTCCTTTTACTTAGAATTCCCAAGTTGGCCACCGAATGTTCCTGCAAGCCTCCCTAGGGGACATAGGGAGACTTGGGGAGGCTTAGGGAACCTCCCTGATCCCCCCAGGGCCTGTGTAGGATCTGACCTTGAAACTTGCATGCCTTTATCCTCAAGGTGCCTTTACTTTGGGGGCCTCATTGTTCTAACCTTATATCTACCCTTGATATGCCCACTCCTAAGCCTACCCTAAGAAAGCAACCTGACCCAGAATCTGGGGTTTGATGGTTCTTCCTTCTCTCCCAGAATGCCCTGCTTTCCTTGTGCAAAGTGGTCTTGCTCAACCCCAGGCCAACTCTGCAGTTTGGATCATGTCACTGTACATGCCCTTTCCTCCTACCCTAAATCTACCTGACCAAGCAGAAAGCCCCACATGGCCCTTGTAGGAACACACAGCTCTGCTCTTAGGGGAGCCCTTCTTGTGGTAGATTACATTTCAAGAATGTCCTTGAGTGGAGGCTCATCTAACTTCTCCCTTTTACCCTAAGGTATATGAGGATTCTTCCAAAGGCAGCAGAAATACAGGAGAGCATTTCAAGAAGAGCTCTGTGTGATGGTCTGGTCCAGTGGAGGGTGTCTAAGACAGGGAGCAATTCCAAGGGCAGTGAGATGAGGGCAGGTGCAGTTCCAAGGGCATAGAAGAGAAATGTGAGAGCCCAAAGAGACAGCATTCGCAGGTCTCCAGTCACCTGTCTCAGCAACACAATGCCTCGAGCTATGGGCTAGACTGTGTCCCACCCAAATTCGTAGTTGAAGTCCTAAACTCCAAGTAACTCAGACTATAGCTATATTTAGAGGTAGTGTCTTTAAAGATCTAATTAGGTTAAAATGATATCATTAAGGTGAGCCTTAATCAAATACAACTGGTGTCCCTATAAACAGAGATTAGACACAGACACACACAGAGGGAAGACTACGTGAGGACACAGGGAGAAAGGTGGCCATTTGCACACCAAGGAGAGAGACCAGAAGAAACCAACCCCATGGACACCTTGACCTCAGTGTGAGAAAATAAATTTCTGTTATGAAGCCACCCAGTCAGTGGGACTTTGTTATAGCAGCCCTCGAAAACTAATACACCTGGCTTCACTCTACATCGAACTATAGGTAGCAATTCTGAAAGATTGCACAGAGCTATCCTAAAAGGCTGGGTAAAAGAGAGCTGGGTTCATGGGCTGTGCTATGGGATCTATTTATAGAAGAAAATAAGGATGACAGACCTTGCTACAAACCACCTTGTGCCTGGAAGGAGACATTTCACTTCACTCAACAGAGGAATAGTGACAGAGTCCCAGACAATGCTGAACAATAAGTGATAAAATCTCTTACCATTTTGAATATAAATTTATGCAGTGCTGTTATCTCTCAACTTTGCTTAATCCTGTTGGTTTGTTAGCTTAATCAATATCTAGGTTGAAGGCAAAATGGGTAGTGAGGTTGATCTTTTTGGAAGTCTAGATTTATATACCGAAAAGGAGCCTAATTAGTTTGGGGCACAAGAGTAACACAGGAAGTAACAGATGCATATTGGAGGGGCAGTATGAAGCTCCTCTCTTAAAAATAAACCTATCGGTTGTACCAAAATGTTCCACTGTGGGGCCCCGTGTCCTGTCCATGGCGGGGGAGGTTATGCATGTGTGGAGGCAGGGAGGTACAAGGGAACACTGTACTTTCCATTCAGTTTTGCTGTGAACTTAAAGCTGCTCTAAAAAATAAAGTTTATTGGGCGCCTGGGTGGCTCAGTCGTTAAGCGTCTGCCTTCGGCTCAGGTCATGATCCCAGGGTCCTGGGATCGAGTCCCACATCAGGCTCCCTGCTCGGCAGGAAGCCTGCTTCTTGCTCTCCCACTCCCCCTGCTTGTGTTCCTGCTCTCGCTATCTCTCTCTCTGTCAAATAAATAAATAAAATCTTTTTTAAAAATAAATAAATAAATAATGTTTATTAATTTAAAAAAAGATCTGAAAATGGTAACAAAGAACATTTTTACTATTAAAAAATACCTAACACAGGGCGCCTGGGTGGCTCAGTCAGTTAAGTAATCTGCCTTTGGCTCAGGCAATGATCCCAGGGTCCTGGGATCAAGGACCGCATCAGGCTCCCTGCTCAGCAGTGAGTCTGTTTCTTCTTCTCCCTCTGCCCCACTGCCTGCTTGTGCACTCTCTCTCAAATAAATAAAATCTTAAAAAAAAAATACCTAACACATTAGTCTTTATCTATAAATCAACATATGTCTTTAAAGAGTATAACTTTTGTCTTCATTAGCTCAGCTGCTGTAACAAAATACCATAGACTGAGTGGCTGGAACATTTATTTTTCACAGTTCTGGAGGCTGGGAAGTCCAATGTCAAGGGGCCAGCAGATTGGGTTCTTGGTGATACCCCCTTTCCTGGCACTAATCCCATTCTGGGGCCTCCAACCTCATGACTGCATGTAAACCTAATTTCCTCCCAAAGGCAAATACCATCCCTTTGGGGGTTAGGGCTTCAATGTATGAAATTTGAAGGGACACGAACATTGAGTCCACAACTTTAAAAATAAAAACTACCCATAGCCAAAGCTAACTAACCCTTAACAGTTTGTATTTATGTCTTTTCAGTGTTTTATCTTTTTTATTATTTTACGAAACTGTCATTCTCATGTTTATTTTACTTCCTTCTATAATAGCGTTTTTAAAAGATGTTTTGTTTTCCATTATATGATTTTAGCATTATTTATTTAACATTTTCCCTATTTTGTAAAATGGCCACTTCTAGCTTTTTTTAATAATAAATGAGCTTCAGAGAACACGGTCATAAATTCTTACATGTGCTTCTTAATGTATTTCTGATTATTTTCAGAAGATAAATTCCTAGAGGTAAAATTGCTGCATTCTTCAGTTTGCCCATTTTTTAGGTTTTAAACACATTTCTATCAATAGGGTATTGTTATAATTTTTCATCTTCTTCAGTTTAGCAAGACAAAGAGGGTATCTTATTTTACTTCAATTTGCATGTATTCGATTTTTAATGAAAGTTAATTTCTCCATGTATTTCTGAGTCATTTATATCTCTTCTCTGAGAAGACAGTGATCTTCAGTATGACATGTGTAGCTGTGTCTAAAAAACAGAGCACTGCCTGGCACACAGTGGGTCTTCAATCAACAATGGTATGAATGATTTGCCTTTTTGTGTTCTTGCCGTCTTTGAGGGGAGTGTTGATATTTTCCTAAAGGATCTGTATGATCCCATTTTATTGTAAGAACATTAGCCCATTTCCTATTATCCATATAGCAAATAATCCGTCCTCTCTGTCATTTACACTTTCTGAAAATCATGTTCACCACCACTATTTATCACCACGTGCCCAGCCTGGGATATACACTCTACATGCTTAATCCCAATTACGTTCTCACCACCAGTCACAGAGGTGGCTATTATTACCCTGTTCACTAATGAGGAAGTCCAAATCTGCAGAGGTTAAATAATGCCTTGATCACAACATTAAAAGACAATATCCAGTTCTGTCTGAAATTCCATAAGCCTTCACTTTTGATGCAATATTGCCTCCTTTTTAATTTTACTTAGGTTTTGGGAGTAGGTAATATAGTTTATATAGACCAAAAATTATATATAATTTTATAATATAAAAATATACATATATATATAAAAAGTTCTTCAAAAGTCTCCCTCCTACTCCTTCCTCCATTAGCCAGTTTTCACCCCTACCTTCTCTAAATAATGACTATTATTAATTTCTTGTGTAACCTCCCTGAGTTTCTTTGTTTATGCAAGGTATGAATATATATTCTTGTTTCTCCCCCTTTTTACACAAACAGTAGTCAACTATAAACACCCTTGCTCATCTTCCCTTTGGTACCTTCCATATTAGTACATGAGCAGCTTTCTTGTTCTTTTGTATGGATAAGTGATATTCTATTGTGTGAATGAATCCTATTTTACTTAACCAATTCTTTATTAATGGATATTTGGGTTACTACTCATCTTTTGCTACGATACACATTTTACATGTATTCCTTCCCAGTATATCTGTAGAATAAATTCCCAAGAATTGAATGGTTAGGTCAAAGTATACACATTTGTAATTTTGATAGATGTTACCATATTGTCCCCATTGCAGCTGTAACATATTTATAGTGCTTTTTAAGGCATAAGAGGTTTTTGGTGGTTTTTTTGTTCTGTTTTTTAGTTAGAAATTGTATTTGGCTACTAGTAATAGAGACCCAATCACAGCAGGATAAACTTATAAGGGTTTATTTCCTCACATAAATGGAATCTGGAGGCAAGTAGTGTAGGGCTGATATGGCAGCTCCACAAAGCATAAGGAACCAGGCTCCTTCATTTTTGAGGTTCTGTCGTTCTGAACATATAGCTTCCAGTCTCAAGATCACAAAATGGCTGCTGAAACTCCACTGTCACATGAGTATTCCAAACAAGATCAAGAAAACTCCAAGAGTAAAGAGTAACTTCCATAGTAGTCCAAAAGTATCATTGCCTAAATTTATTGGCAAGAAATGCTGGGAATTATAACTTTTTGGCTGAGCATATGGCTGTCCTCACTAATATAGAGTTCTATTAAGAAGGTAGACCAGAGAGTATGGATATTGATTAGACAAGCAAGACTCTCTACCACCGTGTCACATCTAGATCTTTTCTTCACTGAGTTCCCACTCCAAAACCAAATATTTACCTGCATTTCTTTTTACTTCTTTCATGTCCTCAATTTTAATGCTAATTTATCTTGAATTTATTTTAATACATAGTACTTTTTTCTTGAAGCTTTTTTTTTCTTTTTTTAGAAAGAAAAGAAGAGTTTTAGAAAGATTTTCCCCCTGGGCACTGGGTAGCTCAATTGGTTGAGCGTCCAACTCTTGATTTTGGCTTAGGTCATGGTCTCAGGTCAGATCCTGGGATCAAGCCCCGTGACCAACTCGGTGCTCAGAGGGGAGTCGGCTTGATGATTTCTCTCCCTTTCCCTCTGCCCTTCCCACCCATTAACCGCCCCCAGCCCCCACCCCGGCTCACACAGGAGTGCCTGTGCACTCTCTCTCTCTCTAAAATGGAATAAATAAATCTTAGGGGGGAAAAAAGATCTTCCCCATTCAGTCCCTCAAAAGGAAAATAAAAAAAAAATAGTTTTGTTTTCCTATATTTATACAAGATAAATTCATAAAAGAATCTGACAAATTAATTAAAACTATACTTTCACATGGTGAATCTATATGGAAATTAATTTCGTGTATGATGTAATATGGAGATTTCTCTTTCAGTTAGTTAATTGACTCAATACCACTCATTTAATTTATCCAGCCCTAATAATGTGACTTTATTATATACAAAATTTTAAAATCAAATATTTGGATTGAGTTTCCATTAAGCTTAGATAGATTGCTGGGAAGGGGTGAAACTGACACCTTCACAATATCAGGTCTTCTCTTTCAAGGTCATGGCATATCTCCCAATGTATTCACACCTTCTTGCAGGTTCTTCAGTCAAATTTCATAGTTTTTTAAATTAGGTCTTGAGTATTTCCTATAGATTTATTCCCAAGACTTTCATAGTTTGAGTGTTTATTATGAATATTTTTTTTCTTATTACTTTCTCTGAAAGACTACTGCCAGTACATAGGAAGGTTCTGAAATTCTTAACTGTTGATTTTCTCCATCTTGCTGAATCTTACTAATTATGATAGCCTGAAATGGGATTATCTTGAATTTTCTAGGAAGAAACTCAGATAAATTATAAATAATGACGGTTTTATAATATTTATATCTCATACATTTTCCTTGGCCTTGTTTTGTTTACAACCTCCACGAATGAGAGTTGTCAGTGTGCGCATCCTTGTATTGTCCATTTTAACGAGAATACCTCTGTTTTGTTTTTATATTTTTTGCTTTCTAACAAATACGCTTTATCGTGTTTCAAACATTTTTTATGTTTCTAATTTATAAACAGTATCAAAAATGGAAACTTTATCAAATATATCAAATATACTTGAAACGTATATACTACTATCATATTGGTTTTTTTTCTTTTAAACAATTAATGTAATAAATGTATAAATAAATAATAAAGTATATTATAGTGACTGATTTCCTAATATAAAAGTACTCCCAGGGGCGCATGGTGGCTCACTCAGTTAAGCGTCTACCTTCAATTCAGGTCATGATCCCAAAGTCCTGGGATCTAGCCAGGTGTCTGCCCCTGCTTCTCCATCTGCCCCTCCCCCAGCTCGTGTGAGCGCTCTCTCTCTCTCAAATAAACATATAAAATCTTTTAAAAATACCCCCAAATTACTAGTGTAAATTCTGCTTTGTCATGAGACATTATCCTTTATTATACTACAGATTCAATTTGTTGATATTTTATTTAGAATTTTAAAAGTCTATATTCCTAAGAAATATATGTCTTTAGTTTCCTTTTGGGGTGATCTTTTTCTCAGGAATTGTGAAACCCATAAAATGAACTGGAAACTTCTTGTTTTCCAGTGCTTCTTAACAATTTAGAATGCAAAGGAACAACATGCTCCTTGAAGGACAATATAACTCATTTAAAAACTGGGTTGTTCTGGTCCTTTTTTAGAAGTGTACCTTTGACAACTTTCAACTCCTTTTAAATTGCATATTGTCTAGTCAGGTTTTCTGCCACTTCCTGAGCCCATTTTGGTAATTTATACATTCCTTGAAGAGTATTTATTAATCTCAGGGCACCTGGGTGGCTCAGTCGTTAACCGTCTGCCTTCGGCTCAGGTCATGATCCCGGGGTCCTGGGATCGAGTCCCACATCAGGCTCCCTGCTCAGCGGGAAGCCTGCTTCTCTCTCTCCCACTCCCTTTACTTGTGTTCCCTCTCTCACTGTGTCTCTTTCTGTCAGATAAATAAAATCTTAAAAAAAAGAGTATTTATTAATCTCAATTATCAAATTTGTTGCTGTAGACTTGTTTACGGTATTTTCTTATCATTTAAAAATCCTTCCAGTATATAATTATATGCTTTTATTCCTAATGTAGTGTACTGCCATCTTCTCTTTCTCTCTCTCTCTCTCTTTTTTATTTCACTTTAAAAGGTTTGTCAGCTTTTTCAAAGAACCAAAATTTAGATTTATTTCTCAACAGTACTCTTTGGGGGGGGGTGGGATTTGTTCCTGTTTTTAATCTCAATAATACCTTTTTGCTATTTCTTTTAAAATTATTGTTTTTGTTTCTTGAACTGATGTCATGTTATTTTTTTTAAGTAATCTCTTCACCCAACATGGGGATCAAACTCACAAACCCCGAGATCAAGAGTTGCATGTTCTACTAAGTGAGCCAGCCAGGCACGCCAAAGCTGTGTTATTTTATTTGTAATAAATGCTGTATATTTTTATTAATAAATATACTGTATTAAAATGTTTTCCTTTAAATCAAGATTTGGATTCATTTCACAGGCTTTGAAATGTGATCTTCCATTATTATTCCCTTCTAAGTAGCCTATAATTATTTTTTAAATGAGTATTTGGAGAAAATGTGCAATATCTCTTTGACGATTGCAGTTTTCTACATAACTATTAGATCCAATGTGTTCATTACGCTACATAAATCCTCTGTATCCTTGCGATTTTTTGTTCTTGCTGGGCTGCCGGTTTTTAAAAGGCAGCATGTAAAGTCTCCACTATAATTGAGGTCTAGGTGATTTCTCCTCTTATTCCTAAGAGCTGCCAATTCCAATTCTAAAGCTATAATGAATTTGTAAAATTTTGTGATTGTTGCATCTCCCTGAAGGATATCCCTTTTAATAATAGGAAATATTTCCTTTACCCCTTTTATTTTTTAAAAAAGATTAATTCATTTATTTGAGAGAGAGAGAGAGAGTGGGGCAGAGGGAATCTCCAGCAGACTCCCTGCTGAGTGGAGCCTAAGGCAGGGCTCAATCTCAAGACCCTGAGATCATGACCTGAGCTGAAACCAAGAGCTGGAAGCTCAACCAGTTGAGCCTTTTCTGAGCCAGCTGAGCCTTTGTCCCTTTTAATACCTTCCCCATAGTCTCCTTTCCTCCTGATGCTAATACTGCCAGCCCTGTCTTTCAGGTGGGGTTGTCTTGCATTTGTTTAGCGCATCTTTCACTATCTCTTCATTTGCAACCTTTCTTTCTATAGGTGTGTCTCTTGGTAGTAGTGCATAACTGGCCCTGGCTTTGATTTATTCAGGTTGACAACCTCATCTTTTATTAGGTATCTAAGTCATTCATACTCATTATGACCACTGACTGTATGTACCTTATTCCCCTCATTTAAAGTCTTCTGTGTATTACACTTTTTTGAAATTTCCCCTTTTTTCCTTTCCAGTCTTTTGCTGGAATAACCAGCCTTGTTTTGTTTCTTCTGTTCTCACAAGTTAAGAGCTTCAATTTGAATTCAGGAGCCACAACCCATTATCCTCCAAACTCTGTAAACCCTATTCTGTTTTCTCCTAACATTTAGCATTTCAAATAAAAAGTCCAGTACCTAAGAGGTCCAGTTTGATTCCCCCTCCTTTGTAGGTTTGGAGGTCTTTTTGTTCTATCTGGGTTTTGTTTTTGTTTTTATTTTGTTTTGTTTCCCTTGTCTAAAAGATCATAGGGCTTTTCTTTTATCCTGGAAATTAGGAATATCCCACGATATATTTTATTTTCAATAATCTTGTTTGTCATTCAGTGAGAGTTACTAATTTGAAATAAAACTTGTGCAGATCAAAAATATTTTTTGCTTATTCTCTCCCATTTCCTCTGTTTTCTCCTTTTTAAATTGATATTATGTAAATATAAGATATTCTGGGTCTTTCCTCCATGCCTCTTAGCCTTGCTTTCTTTCTCTCTGTCTCTGTTCTGTTCTCTGAGATAATTCCTTGAATTCATTAACTTGGTTTTTAGCAATGTCCATCTTATTCCTAAATTAAATTTGGGACAGTAATTGTCTTGAATTTCTTAAAAGGTCCTCTTTTTCCTGTTTATTCTTTTCTCAGCAAATTGTTCATGTCATGTTGATAGGAATATCCCTCAAATTTCATTGAGGTTATAAATTTAAAATTGGGATAATCTCTGTTTTCTTTTAATTGTTTCAGTGAGGTCCACACTTATATTCAGCAAACTTTTATTGAGAAGTTAATGTGTTCCAAACATTGTTTTAAATGCTTTGCATATGTTAAATAATTGAATCCCAACCAACCCATGAGGGTTAGTGATGACATGTACAATTATTATTACCCACATTTCACAGCCAAGAGAGCAGGGGAGCCTGATGCCAACCCAGGCCATCTAGCTCCAGAGCCCTGGATCTCCACCACTCTGCAACATGGGCATTTGCTTTTTGTGTTGAGGTGGTCTCCTCTTTCCATTGCTGCTTTTACAGGTACATGTCCATGGTTTTTCTCTTATCTGCCTCATCTTCATAAATGAAAATGAAAATGTCTCCATATTGATAACCGGGTGTCCCGAACGCTTGCCTCTCACCGGGCAAGGTGAAATGATAGCAGGGGCTCTGCAGAAGCATTTGTACCAGGGGTAGCGGAGCCCTGGGGTGAGAAGTTTTGCCAACTTCTCAGGGTGCAGGGCTTGAGGAAGTCCAGAGCCCTAGGACCTGGTGTCTGTCTAATGCACTGCTCTAGCCCCTGATCACTGGCTGGTGGAGATGTAACTGCCAGGGCAAAGCAACAAGGCAGGCGACTCCCTTGGGGCCAGAGCTGTGGTGTGGAGAGGGTGAGCACCAGGGGCATGTGAGCAGGACATCCATAGAGTCTGCCACACACCTCATGTCAAAAACTCCCAACATCGCAGAACAAGCAATAGCTAGCTAATCACCTACATGTATTGTGAAACCTAAATCATAAGTTCCGTCATAGAACCACAAGTTCTTTTTTGAAATCTAAAACTGGTTTTCAAAATTACCAATTTTTTTAAGATAGAGAATAAATTCAAAGAACCTCCACATGACATTTTCTTGACATCCCTACCTCTGATGCATCTTAACCATATGTACCCCCCGTCACCCTTCACCTGTACTTGCCTTGATGCCATCTGTTTCCTGTCTTCCAGAAACTCTTCCAACCTGGCCTGTCATGTCTGTCCTTCTGGGTTTTTCAGCTCTGTTGCATATTTTATCTTAAATTTACATCCCTTTAGTTATTTCAATAGAATATTTGTAGGAAGGATAAGAGAACCTCTGAGCTCAAATCACTGCTTTGAAATGGGTCTTACTGTATTTCCAGAGGATTTGGGGTGGCATTATCTTAAAATTAATTTTCATAACCTTTTTCATCAAAAGGAGAAAGTGTGGGAAGGATTTCTTTATGGAAAAATCACCTCAACCCTCAAAGTTTTTGATGAATTTACTTCTACTAGAAAAGGTGGGCCTCAGTCCCATTGGTGACATCTCCCTACTATATGTTCAGAAAGGCTCACTTTGTTGGCCCAAAGATGCTACATGAAAGTAAAAGGTCATATTTCATTGCAGATCTAGAGAGTGAGCTACACTTAAATGATATTCAAAGTAGACTTTGGTGTTTTATATTTGTTTTTAAGGGTGTTTCAGAGGATTAATGTTTTCATGACATTTGAATTCAGAATTATAATTGCATATACTACATTAATTACAAGTGTTGGTGTTTGAGCAGAGAATTTAGTGAACAGGTGTTGCAAAGTACATGCTGGGTGTTGTACACAATGGGGACAGCCAAGTTCAAAGTCAAAAAAGGACTGTTTACATTAGAGGATTAGGAATAGTGGGTGTCCGGGTGCTGCAGTTGAATTTCACAGTCAGAGAGGACAGAGAGACTATTCAACATTGAAGCAGCATCTGGTTATTTGGGAATGGATTTATCTTAGAGGGGGCCAGGGTCAATGTTGCCATTGTCTGAAGCAGCACTGGCTGGCTTGCATGCCCCCGTCTTCAGAGGTTGGGTTAGGGTCTTTCCCATGTGTCTCTCTCTCCAGGCTGGTGGCTCTTTGGAGCTTCCTCGGGCTGCTATCACAAAAATGCCACACACTGGGTGGCTTAAACTACAGATGGTTATTTTTTGCAGCTCCGGAAGCTGGGAAGTCCAAGATCAAGGTGCCAGGAGATTCAGAGTCTATCGAGGACCTGCTTCCTCATTCGTAGATGACCATCTTCTTGCTGTGTTTTCATACGGCAGAAGGGGCGAGGAAGCTATGGGATCTCTTTCATAAGGGCGCTAATCCCATTCCTGAGCTCTTCATGTTCCTGAACTAAGTACCTCCCAAAGACTCCACCTCCAAATAACCACCACATTGAGGGTTAGCATTTCAGCATATGCATTCAGGGGGTGGGGGAGACATAAATATTCAGTCTATAGCACATGGCAAATGGCAAGAGTGCATCATGTGTTCTGGTGTGATAGTATTTGGTTCAGAGTCATCATTAATATATCCTCATTGTGAACGTAGTTTCTTATCAATAAAAACTCATATCATTCAGTGTTTCTTGCCTTCTGGTCTACTTTGTCCAATTAATATTGCCACCTTGCTCTCCTGTTAGTACATAAGCCTGATTTATCTTTGTTAATCCTTTTATTTTTTGCTTTCCTGGGACAATTACTTTTTTAGGTAATTTTCAAAAATAGCATACATTTGGATTTGGACTTTAGATCTCAAGTAAAAGTAGTTTTCTTTTAGTGGGATGCTCTAGGGCATTTCTATTTATTGTCAAAAGTAATATATTTGTTCTTATGACTTCTAGATTAGTTCCTTTCTTCTGTCTTTTATAGATCATCCTTTTATTGTTCTTTTCCTTCCTTTTGTGCTCTGAAAGCCATAATCCAGCTTTATTCGCCTCATGATTACCATAAAAAATTAAGCATATATGAATCCATTTTTGTCTCATTATAAAACATCATCAGGCAATATTTATTAAATCATCCCTCAGAAAGACACTAGATTTCAACATATTGTTACTTTCTCTCCACTTGGCCCTTTTCCAATTTCAATTGATGTAAGTAAGGATTTTAGACTTAGCTTCTCCCCACCTCATAGTTTACATGTTATAATTTATCTTTAGAACAATGGCTTTCACCAGGGGTAAGAGGAGATTTGGGACCCCAGGGGACACTTGGGAATGCCTGGAGGTAGTTATGATTGCCACAGTTGGAGGGGAGGTGGTTATTCCTGGCATCCAGTGGATAGAGTCTCCAAGGATGTTGCTCAACATTCTCAGTGCACAGGACAGAGCCCACAACAAAGAATCAACCAGCACCCACATCCCAATAGTGTTGAGATTGAGAAACTGTGCTCTAGAGCTTCTGTGCTGTTACAGTTGTTTTAAGTTAATATTATTAATCACACTTAAGTTATTCTTAGTGACAATGCTTTTCTATCCTCACTCTTAAATTTTTAAATGGCTATTCATGCCATGACTGGCTATAAAATATCTTCAAGTTAAGTTTAAATTTAAAGTAGATTCTATAGAGAAGAAGAACTGTACTTTCCTAAGCTCCCAGTGTTGGAGCGGATCATCATAGTATGCTCACAAACTCACTGAAGGAGACGGGGCTCTTGACTCAGTCCTTCCCCTGCCTCTATTTTCCTGGTAGGCATGTTTCCCAAATCCTTCCATGTTTTACACCTCCATTTATTGATTGCCTGTCTCATCTTGCCATTTTTCTATCTTTATTGTCTGTCACACAATTCTTTTTCCTTATGGGTGGCAGCCCTAGGTCTAATATGTGTACTACAAATATTTAATCTAAGATGTTTAAGATATCATTGATACCTTCATCATATTTCAGATCTTTTATGTACAGAAAGCTTAAACTTTCATTTTTTAAAATTTACTTCATGATCTATTCCTTCACTTTTTTTTTGCCTGAAAGGCCTTCTCTGGCCTGAGATCGGACATTTTCCTGACTGTCATGAATTATGTTTCTCCATGCAATAATCTTAACCCAAAAGGATCTATTTGGTGTTTGTTATAAAATACCATCAAATAGTTAAAGGATTCTCACAGTATGGTTTAATACACAATCCATCCTTTCCCCTCTAATTTGAAAAACCACCTTTATCTTGTGCTAAACACAAGGGTCAGTTTCTGGGGTTTATGTTCTGTTTCATCAACTCTCTCTTTTCTTGCACAAACCTCTTGGTTTTCATTATTTGGCTATATGACATGTTTTCATAGCTGCCAGTCTTCCTTCATAACAGCTGCTTTTAACAATCATCCTTTTAACTTTCCTTGTCCAGCTAGTCTTTTCAGAAGAACGGTGGGGTCATTTTTACCCAGTCTCAAAAGCTATCCCTTGGGACTTTTTATTGGGATTATATCACATTTCCAAATTAACATTGGATATCCCTGACCCATCTTCCATTTCTTCTGTCTTCCATCATTTTTACAACTTCATTGTTCCCTCCGAGTTCTGGAAGAATTCCCCAAATTTACCTTCTCTTTCACTAATCCGATTTTCTACCTTATCTGTCATTCTTGTGGCATGACAGTCTTGAATTTCATCATCCTGTTTCAGCTCTTATGCAATCTTTAGTGTTATCAAAGCTCCTTCCTCCTGGGGACTGTCAGCTCTACTTTCACAAATCTGGTTGGGAATTAGAAGATATTCATGGGGCACCTGCATGGCTCAGTCGTTAAGCGTCTGCCTTCGGCTCAGGTCATGATCCCAGGGTCCTGGGATTGAGCCCCGCATTGGGCTCCCTGTTCAGTGGGAAGCCTGCTTCTCCCTCTCCCACTCCCCCTGCTTGTGTTCCCTCTCTCGCTGTGTCTCTCTCTGTCAAATAAATAAATAAAATCTTAAAAAAAAAAGACATTCATTCTTGCTCCTATCCCTCGTCATAGATCTATTTTGGGGGAAGACACCAGTTTTAACTCTTGGGGGATGGACGACCCAGGCTTCATCAGGTCTGGGGTGTCTCTGTCCCTCCTTAAGGGAGCAGGTGTGTGTTTACCCTCATTTGTCACACGAGCTGGATCTTTGACAGACGGCCTTCCACATACTTTAGGCCCCAGGAAAGAAGGAGCAAAAAGCTGAGATTCACTCTGGTTTGATCCCATCTGTTCAGAGACCCAGGGGAAGGCGCCTGAGCCTGAGGGATGGTCTTTCAGCCTGCGTCCTGCCCATTCACTGAGCAGCCACGAATGAGCCCCAGCACGGTCTCCAGGGCTGGCTGGCGACAGCTGCCATCTTTACAAGTCCACAGCCCTGTGCCCCTGGCAGAGCCATCTGTACCCAGTAACCTGGAGACTGCACTGCTGTGGGCACATTCTAGTCCAGGGCACTGGGATTAAAATGCATCTCCCAGAGCCTGGCTGCCTGAGTCCTCTCTGCAGATCCCCGCCCAGCCCCTCCCCACTGAATCTGTAAGAAATGCCAGGCAGTTCCTGGCACACTCCCTGCTTTCTCTTTTTATATGTCTTTTGGTCATTTCTAAGGAGTTGAAGAGGATGAGATTTTGATGTCTGGGTCCAGCCCAACTGTCTGGACACCTAAGAAGTACAGGTCAAGGGAGATTTGAGCTTTGTTTATGTTTTGATTGTTACACTGAAAATATTTTCATTTTTCTCATTTCCCATTTCCTCATTGTCATACTTTTTTGATTTATAATGAATAGAAGGATTTTTCAACAATACTATTCAGTTGAACTCATAAAATATTGAATTTGTCCAAATGTGAGTTGAGGCTTTACCAAGATGACCCTAAAACTGGAGTGTGTTGCCTTAAGGTGAAGTCTGCATGAAACCTCTTAGAATATCAGGTGCTCTCATATTTATTTTATTTGAAAAATAAATTTTTATTTGGGAGAGACAGAACTTGTCTTAAACAATCTTATACAATGCTAATTTTGGATACTTATAGAAGTGACCCAATGAGGCAAATGAATAAAGGATGCAAAGGAACTTCATCAAGGTGATCATGGTCACAGTCGCCTGGGATATGGCCTTGTGCTTTAGGGTGTGGTGTCATTGTAAACAAGCCTTTTCAAATCAGACTGTGACCTACAGGATCAATGAAAAGAGGAGAGCTGTTTGATGTTATATGAATAGGAACTTGGGACTTAGGATGGAAATTCTAGCACCGGCATCACATACAGATTAAAAATAAGTGCGCTACCTCAGATAATCGAAACACAAGGGAAGATGTGAGAAACCCTGTTTTGACAACTGTGTGATGACTCACAAAGCAGCTCCAGCAGCAAGAAGACCCCGATGTCCAAAGGCACCTGGAAAGAGTGGATAAAATAGGGTCACAAAGAGTGAGAATGAAAAAGCAATGGTTTTCAATCAACACTCCACAAATGTCATTTTAAATGTGAGTAAACGAATAATTACCACAAGGAGGCATTGGACTGGTTCATGCATTTCCCAAAAAGCCTTCACATTTACATTGCCCATAAGGCATTTTTTGCATATTCTTCTTGGGAACAATCAAAATGGGGCATCACCTTATATTTGAGGTCATCTTTTATTTGGACAGATTCAGCATAAACACAGTCATAAAAGCTAAAATATTGCAAGGGAAAAGTGGTCCTTTCATTTCATTTTATAGCCCAATTCCATTTATGACCTGATAAAATACCAAGGTTATAAACAATATATATTTGGCTATTTGTTGTCCTCCTATTGCTTATTAGCAAGTTGCAAATTGCTTCCAGTGGAGTGTCTTTTAATCTATTTTAATTTCAATTAAGGAATTTGAAAGATGATGGTTATTTGATGTCCTATATACTTTTGATGCTGGCAAAAAAAAAAAAAAATATATATATATATATATATATATAGGGCACCTGGGTGGCTCAGATGTTTAAGCTTCTGCCTTCGGCTCAGGTCATGATCCCAGGGTCCTGGGATCGAGTCCCACATCGGGCTCCCTGCTCCTTGGGTGCCTGCTTCTCCCTCTGCCCCCGCCCCTGTCTCTCATGAATAAATAAATAAAATCTTTAAAATATATATATATATGCATAATGGTGAAGTTGTTAGTAATATATCCAAGCTGAAAGATCCCTACATTTACCAACAACCAGGATCCAAGAGATCAAAAATAAATATATATACATTTCTCTTCTTGGTACTGCAGGCTTGACCTTCACATTAAATCAAAGTGGCTGAACCTAGAAATTTCCAGCTTTAGGGTGTAGACAAAGCAAAAAATCACACATTTGTCAGATTTCTCTTGGTAGTCTGTCCTGCTTAACCCAGAACTTCAGGCAACCAAGTTCAGGCCTTAGGGAAAATCAAAATTTTCTTGTTGGGCCTTAGTAGGGCTTCCTGCTCATGTCAAAACAGCTATCTGATACTAAATTTTCCTTAATCCTGGAATTTCATGACCCAATATCCAGCCCACAACCCCTCTCCAGCCCATGTCCGTGTCTGACTATTGTTTTTCCTCAGTCCTCCTAAGTATGTTTAAACTTACCCCAGCTTTTCCAGATTGCTTTGTTGTTTATAGGTCAGTCTTGCTTTCTCTATCCTTTTCTCCCCTGCTGGGCTTCATTTTTCTTCTTGCTTCAAATCCCAGCTCTGCCACTGTTTAGCCATGTGACTTAAATTAGACACTTTAATCCTTTTAGGCTCTGTTTTCTCATCTTTAAAATGGGTACAATTCTCTCTCTCTCAAATAAATAAGTAAATATTTTTTAAAAGGGGGGCGCCTGGGTGGCTCAGTCAGTTAGGCAGGTGTCTGACTCTCGATTTCGGCTCAGGTCATGATCTCAGGGTGGTGAGATCGAGCCCCGCCTCAGCTCAGCGCTCACCATGGAATCCGCTTGAGGATTCTCTCCCTCTCTCTCTGCCCCTCCCCCTGCTCTTGTGTCCTCTCTCTCTCTTTCTGTTTCTCTCTAAAATACATAAATAAATCTTTAAAAAAATAAAATAAAATGGGTATAGCACTATATCCCTCAAAGGGTCATTATAAGGACCTAATAAGAAAAGTATGAAGCATACAGCCTCTTAAATGTGCTTTCAGGACAAGAAAGTTTAACCATACAGTAAACATAGAAAACTACCTTATTACTTTATTTATTCTTTACATTTCTAGCATTTGACATGACATCTGTAATAGTAGGCACTCATTAAATCTTTGTTAAATAAATTAATGGAAAAAAGTTTATTAATTCACTGCATGGGTAATTAATCAAACCATTGCAAGTTTAGCAGTGCGCCATATACACAAATATTAAAAAAATTATGATTGTAATTAAGGTGAACATGATGCATTTCACTACTGTTAGGCATTTCCTTGTGAGTACCACAGTATTACCTGAGCTGGACATTCTTCTGCAAAAGGGTTGCTCCCAAAATAAAGGCAGAATTTGCATGAATAGTGTCTTGGTACTAAACACAGGATTTATTAGGACGAATTATTTTTATAGAGCTTTCTAAAACACAATTATATGGACATAAAGATGGACGATACGATCTTATCTCCCTTTTGCTAAAAAGTATCAACAATGCAATTTGTGCAAAGTTTATGTGAATTTCCTTAGTTCCACAGTTGTTTCTGGTTTGCAGATAAATTATTTATGTTAAGTAGATGATTTGTTTTCAACTTGGCATTGACACTGAATGAGTGAAGTATGCCAAAATAAATGAATTAATTAATCAAAATAAGCCCTTTGGTAAGTAAGCCTGAATACTGACTGATATAAAAGGCTAACGCTTCCCAAAGAGAACCATTTGATCCTCAAACAGATGGCCCCAGGCAGGTGTTGACTTAGTGCATCTATAGGACATTGGATTTTGAAAATGAAACTGCTTTGCTCTAAGTTTAAATGTGTATTGCATGGGAACAATGCCCCGCACCCCTCCACCCCACCATTTCTCATTAGCACGCCACCTGGGCAAGTCCTGGTTAGACCGTTGGGTTCATTAACAGAAACACTTTCAATGGGCCCAGAAATCTTTCTCATGTCCTAGGTAAAGAGTTCAGAGCAATATGTGATGAGCTGCATACAAACTCCTTCGTCCTTTATATCTTTTCTGTAGAAACTTCTGTCACACCTAATTATAACCTTTCTGCCCCCTTAGAGAAAAGTCTCTCTCAAAACTATATTGATACTTAGAAAGAACTCTGTAAATCCAAATGTTATGCATTACTCATTTAGGTAAGCTAATTTGGGAGGAAAAATATTCCAGAGGTGGTGGGCTCATTCATTCATCCCACTAATGCTGGTATGATATGTTAATTTTTTTTTTTAAGATTTTATTTATTTTTTAACAGAGAGAGAGACAGCGAGAGAGGGAACACAAGCAGGGGGAGTGGGAGAGGGAGAAGCAGACTTCCTGCGGGGCAGGGAGCCCGATGCAGGGCTCAATCCCAGGACCCTGAGCCGAAGGCAGACACTTAACGACTGAGCCACCCAGGTGCCCCTGTTAATTTTTTTTAATATTTTTACCTCGCTAGGTCAACCCTAGAAACAACAATGTCAACCGTAGATGATAATTCCCTCTACCATGCTGACTTATTTCACAGATTGTACCTTACATAATTCGGCAAATATTTTTGGAGAGCATCCTTGTCAAGCACTGAAAATACAAAGTTGGATAAGTAATAGTTTCTAACATCAATGAATTTTCTGGCCAACAGAGAAAATTATCATAGAAACATTTGTTTTGAGCTCTAAAAACATAGATAAAGGAATAATTAATTCTCCTTGGTGACCAGAGATGAATAGAGGGAGGAATTGAAAATTGTACTGAAAGCCTTGGGAGATGAATGGGAGTGTGTCAAAGGCCATTCTGAAGTGAACAGCATGAGGAGAGGTAATGAGCCATTAGGGAATATGACACACAGCCCGGGGTGGCCAAAGGATGGTGTCGGCAGCATCAGGAGCAGCCTGAGACATAGCCAGCACAGGAACCTAGTAAGAACTCTGTTAGTACAGGTGGGTACAACTACCCTTTTCTTATATATTGCTTCTGTCAAATTGCAGCAAACTAAAGAATACCTTCTATCCCTTCATCAATGTCTTGTTGAGTGCCCTACCCTGGACCAGCAGTATTCTAAGCTTTGGGGATAGAGCAGACTCCCTCATTTCATGGCGATTACCTTCAATTAGGTAAAATAGATAATAATCAAGAAAACAATAAATAACAAAGAAAATATCAAGAAATAGTAAATCCTGTGCAGAGTACTAACTCAGAGCAACGTGATAGAAGAAAACTAGATGGTACAATTAGGAAGGAATTATGGTACATTGTGCAATTAGGTACGATGGCCTGAGAAGGCAATCTCCAAAGAGGTTACATTTGAGATGACACCTGGATCACACACACAGACACACATGCAAAGATCTGAAAGAGGACCATTCTAGGCAGAAGTGCAAAGGTCCTGAGAAAAAAACAAATTTGGTGTGTTTGAGGGAGTTTTCAGTTATTGCTGCATAACAAACCACCCCAAAACTTAATGGCTTAAAACAGCAATGATCTATTTAGCTAACTATTCTGCATATCAGTAATTTAGGCTGAGCTTAGCTGGGTGATGCCCTCATACATCCGTGGACAGCTTGGCTCATGTCAGCAATTTTGTTGATCTTAGCTGGGACCCCTTACATGTTGGGGGCCTTGGTTGGGACATTTGAGTTACTAATCTCTGTTCCTTATGGTCCTCTCATCTTCCATTAGGTTGGCTCAGCTTGGTGACTGAATAGGGCCCCAGAGAGTGCAGAGGAAACCATGCCTAACCTCAGAACTGACACACCATCAATTCTGCCAAGGTCTAGCACAGGATAAATAACAAAGCACATCATAAATCCAGTCCAGATTCAAGAGGAAGAGAAAGAGACTTCGTTTCTTCTTGATGAAAAGAGCCAAAAACTCAGATTACAAGGGGAGTGAGTGAAGCATGCTGGGAGAAGTGAGGTATTGTGGTCAGTGTTGCACAGTCTACCATAAAACTGAGGAGATTGGCGAGAGACAGGTCATGAAGGGCTTGGCAATCACTCCTCTGCTACTTCACCTGTGACCAGAGGAGAAGTAAGTCAGTGCAGGGAGGGCCTCTTTTCATTGAACCATAAAATAAGTTAGTACTATGGTAGCAAGGTGGAAATAAAAGCTTTAATGATAGTTACTATGTAATTGTTGAGCAAGAAGAGACTTCACTGATCCAAATGCAGTCTTCTCATTCTTACTGAGATCCAGAGAGTTAACAAAAGAGCTGAAGGTCAAAAGCAGGTCTCCTAATTTACATCCAGGTCTCATTCCATCTACCATGCTGTCTGCTTGATTAAAGGCACTCTGGGTATTCGCTGCCACCTAATAGTCTGGGAAATGCGAAAGCAGATGTCCTAAAGTTTGACAATTTCCCCCAGGGCACAATGTCTGGAAGCTCATTTGCTATCACAAGGTGGACAATAAGCGCGATAATACATCTTTTATGCTGAAGTTTTAACATCTGATATCCCCAACCATTTAAAAGAGCTACCGAGAAGTGGGGCACCTGGCTGGCTCAGTTGATGGAGTGTGCAACTCTTGATCTTGGGGTTGTGAGTTCAAGGCTGACATTGGGTGTAGAGCTTACTTAAAAATAAAATCTTTAAAACAATTTTTTTTAAAAAAGAGCTACCAAAAGTAATAATATGATAATAGCTACATTGGTTGAGAACTTGTTCATCTTACCTTGTTCATCTTACCTTGACCTCTGAAGTGCCAAAATAAATGTTGTTGGTCCATGCAAACTACATTTTCTATGCAAACATAATTCTCAAAGTTGGTCTGTTCCCTCAGTGCACAGAAATTTCTTTGAGGTCATGGACTGGGTCTCATTCATCTTCATGTACCCAGTTGGTCACACAGTCCCCTGGACCAAGTAGGCCATCAGAAAACATCTGTGGAGAAAATGAATGAATAAAAGAAGTCTTTGTCAGAGATAGAAGAGATAAAAATTAAATCCATCAGAAAGATTCAACAACCAGAGTAGTTTAAGACCTTTAATTTCTGGGCAAATCTACTCTGAGAAACTTCAATTCTATCAAAGTGTATTAATTGAGCCCCTTAATAAAAATATTCTCCCTTTAAGAAAAAGGATTCATTTCTACTCTGCATTCTAGTAGATTTTGGAAAGATTTCCACAGAAAACACCTACTTTTTAAATCCATTTGGTGCTAAATAGGTAAGTTTCCATTCCTAGAAAATCCTCTTAAGTGGAATAATTTATTTCCTGGTAATTCCTGATAAATATTACATGAATATTTCTTAGGTATATATTTCTTAAAGAGCTTAAACCTATTTAACCTGACTCTTATCCTAACTGGAGCAGTGAAGGGCCAGGTGGTGGGTCATCACCATTTAACGGGTATTGTAAGCTGCTGATCTTCCAAGGTGATGCAGAAAGTAGATGACTGAATCTAAAAGTGAGTGATTTATCATTTCATTCTGGGGAAATATGAAGAAGTTCTCGGCTTTTAGGATATACTTTGGGCCATTAAAGTACATGCTGACAGAGATGGATGTGCCTTCATTGTGTGGTTTATAATGGATAGATCAAGGCTGGGACAAGAACACACATCTTCTGACCCTGGTAGAGTCTCTCTTCAGGAAACATGATCCCCTTAGATGACCCTGCAAGGAATCTAGACTGGAATGAAATAGGAGGCTGTGAGTTTTACAAGACGTAAAAACAACAGCTTGAAACCTGATTTTACAGATTCAGCAATATCTCTAGAAAATAATTCTCTTTCTCTTTCTCTGCTGTTGTAATTGACATAGTCCACATGCCATTAGAACCAGCTTGCTCAAAAGATCTCTAGGATAGGGCGCCTGGGTGGCTCAGATGGTTAAGCGTCTGCCTTCGGCTCAGGTCATGATCCTGGAGTCCCGGGATCGAGTCCCGCATCGGGCTCCCTGCTTGGCGGGGAGTCTGCTTCTCCTCCCTCTGACCCTCCTCCCTCTCCTGCTCTCTGTCTCTCGTTCTCTCTCTCTCAAATAAATAAATAAAATCTTTTTAAAAAAAAAGATCTCTAGGATAGCATTTCTCTCTGTTCCTTGTTCAGTATGTGCCCACAGCAGCCCTAACTAAACAAAGACCCAGATAAATAAATAAATGATACTCCATTCAGGTTGTATAACATGACTGCTTTGCTCTGCAACCTCTACTATTGAGAATTATTTTTTTGGCTCCAAACATGTCACTTCATCAAAGATTCTTTACAGAGCAGATGATGTTGAAAGGCAGTGTCTCCTTTTTCAGGTTTAGAGACTAGATGTTATGGACTTCAAAACTCAGAAGTCAGCTCTCCCATCTAGCCCAGTCCTCCTGCCAGACCCAAACTCCAAAATCAGTGTGGAAGCAATCATAAAATAACAACCTCAGAGGCAGGGAAACAAGGGACTTCCGATTTCTTGTAATTTCTCAAGAAGTAAAGCCTCCCTTTCCCTTGACCATCACTCTTCTCTTTCAAGACCCAGTGGTGACCCACTCATTAAGAACCATTGACTACTTTTCAAAATACCGCCAAACCCATGAACACACTTGATTCAGATATCAGTCCTATGAAGTCAACAGGCCAAATACTAATATTTTCAGCAAATGAGAAAATGATGGACAAAGTGCTCAAGTAATTTTCCCAAGGACGAACAAAAAGCTTGGGCATTAACAGGACAGAAAAACATTGCCTACCAGACCCCTAGTTGGGAAAATGTCCACCCTTCTTTGCACAGTTTCTTCTCAAACTCTAGGAGGAAAGGCGTGGCCATTATGGAGCCATGGGATAGTGCAGAGTGTCTCCCAAAATATTTAGCTAGAGCCACCAAATCTGCCACAGAGAATTGCCTTGAAGCTGGGAATGCAGCACATTGAACTCTATATGAATGGAACTTTAAAGCTGTTAGATATCCGCATCCCAAACTCAAGTCTTTTTACTCCTCCTTTCAGACTTTATTCCCCCAAAGGAGAATTTGGGTCACTTGCACTAGTCAGTGTCTTCCTCTGTAAATTCACCGTCAAGACAAACACTGTCCACTAGAAATATAAAGGGGGCCCCAAAATAAAAATAAAAATAAAAATAAATAAGGTGAACAATGTAGATGATCTCCGATTTTCTGGTAGGCACATTTTAAAAAGTAAGACCAAACCATGAAAATGGAATTTTAATAATATATTCCACTTAACCCGATGTACCAAAATGTTATCATTTTGACATGTAATCCATATCCTGAGATGTGTCCATGAGATATTCACGTTTTTACTTTCATCTTCAGTCTTCAAAATCCAGTGTGCATTTCACACTTATAGTACACTTCAGTTTGGACCGGCCACATTTCAAGCACGCCAAAGCCACATCTGATGAGGACAGTGACAGACAGAACAGCTCCAAGAGTTCTCACAAGCTACTCCTCAGATTTTATAACACTGTCTCCTAACCTCCATCACCACCAGAGGGGACCCGAAAAGCACCACCTATTGCTGTTTTCAAGGAGGCCACTGGCAACTCTAAAGCCCTGCAGGGAACAATTGGCATCAGACCTTCCTAAGAAAGAGGGGAGGGGCGGGTAAGTCAAGCAAGCAGGAGCCTCTTTCCCTCCTCCACACCAACCTCTTTCCCAACCTGGTTGCATCCTGGAGAGGGGAGAGGCCTCCATACTTTCTTTCTGGGTCACTGCTGGGGGATTCACCCAACAAAGGACCATAATTTATGAGGTTTCTCTCTGCAAGTCAACTATTGCTGATGGCAGGGCCAGCATAAACATTGATGCTGACAGACTGAGAGATAAAAGGGTGGCTGTTTGTTCCCTCAGCCCTTTGAGAAATCCAGGCGCAAACCTATTTGCAGAACATTTCCTAATAGATAAATGAGACACAAATCATGTGTACCTGATGGTCGATGAATAGCTCACACGCACAAGGTAAACTCTGAAAACTCCATATTTCAGCCAACATAGCAGTGACTAATGACTCACTTTTGTTTCTACCAAAGACTAAGTGCTTCTTTCCAGGGGTAAATAGACCTGAACCTCCACCCCCACCCCCAAGAGGCTGAATTACTGCAAGCAGTCGCATATGTTGCCAAACAAATGTGCAGGCAACTGAAAACTGAGCAATTCTAGCCGTTTAAACTGTGTCTTGAAATAGCACCTCACTGATAAATGGACCTCCCATTTAGCAACTTCCAGAATTTCAAATCTGTTTCGATTTCCTTCCTATGGACCTTTTTATTTTGTATTTTACCCAGCACCAACTTTACAATATCAAGGAAAAATCAGAGCGAGGCTCGAAAACATGGGTGGGGCATCTAGATTCAAACACAGAGCACAGGTGCAAATGAACCCAGCTGGGCAGAGTTTTCCAAATGGACAGGAGTTTCAGGCAGTGTTTTTACTCTTCATGTAGAAACTGTGTCCATTTGGTGGTTCTGGACTAAAAGGTGCTGCTCTGAATAACTTACAGTTACTGCCTCAGATGTGACCAAGTTGGAGAAAGGACAGGGCTTTGTGCAGTCGTCCAAAGTGAGGCACAGGATGGTTTCTGACTTGTCTGTAAAGATGGGTTTGGTTTTTCTACTTTTATCATGCATTAAACCAGCTGAAACCAAAGATGCTGGTTGTTGCTTTTGAATGCTTTTTAAAGTAATGTCTCTAGTAGAGGATATTAATTTATCCTACAGATTTAAACATGTATGTATCCTTTCCACTTCTTCAGTCACTGCTAGTCACCATCTCCAAAATTAAATTTTCCCATGTTGCCTTTGCTACTAAAGCTATCAGATGCTTCTAAATGGTTACTAATCTAAATGTTACTTCTTTCATGTTGGCCAATTTGTCCTCTGAGGATGTGCTGATTGATAAAGTGCAGCAATAGAGATTTAGGGTAGACACATGGAAGGACTTCCTTACAACAAAAGGTACTAAATGCTGTCAGATCTTGTCAATTCCTTTCTAAAATAAGCCACAGAAATAAGAAATGACACCACTATCTTGGAGTCACTTTGAAAAGTCTATGCTGTCCTAGGTATCCGCGCCCCCCCCCCCCCAGTTAGGAATGCCTGTCTGATACCCAAGGGGCCAAGGCCTGTGAGCTCTGGAGGCCCTCCAAGGAGTCATTCCTGACATGAATTTGACGAAACCACTAGACTCTCAACATGAGGCATAGTGGTGCTGGTGATGGTGTGTGTCTGTGAATGTGTTGGTTGGGATGGCATGGGAGGGGCTGGAGACTAGAGTTAAATAGAGAAAAGGAGGAAGGAAAAAAAATGTGAAAATGAGCTTTTTCAGAATCCAGAAAAGCACAACAAACAGTGGTCTTAGCAAAGTTATGTATTCAAGTAAACTGTGACTTTTGTTGATAGCTGATCTTCAGAGCTGAGGGAATCCTGGCCAGGCAGATCCCTCTTGGGGAAGGGAGCTCCCACGCTCCTGAGGGAGGCACTCACACATCAGGCTCATGGTATCTGCCTTTGAGATCTCCCTGACAGCCTCTCTCTCCTGTAGGTCCACCTCACACCCAATCCACCGCCCCCCATGGTGGTGAATCGGTGGCCACCCAGGCACCCTGCCAAGCATGCCTGGGAGCAAGGCATCTTGGGGTTCCCTGAACAGGAAAGCAATGTCCATTTCCCAGCTTTAAAGATTAACCACCAGGGCTTCACTGGCATCTCTGTTATCAACTCCATTATTACTGCCGACATACAGCTCCTTCCTCGTCAGCTCCTGCCTGGGAGATAGGGAAGTTAAGAACACAGCCTCTGAAGTCAGGCTGCCTAGATTCCACTCCTAAACCTCACCCTCTTTATGGCTCATTCCTCAGTGGTCAGATGGGAATCACAGCAGCTCTGACCCCATGGGGTTGCTAATGCACCAAAACCACCCAGCACTGGATGAGGACAAGCTGTCCCTGCACAATAAATATTAGCTGCCATTTCCACTGTCCCTGCCCCCTCTGTTTGCTGCTGTCACACGTTTCCATTCTTGTTTCCATCTGGGTTGTTACTGACCTGAAGTTAGACCAGTGTAAGAGAAAAGCACCATGCCTGCAGAGTAATTCACCCAAGTCACTCAAGTGTTTTAAAATCATATGGTGTGTGTGTGTGTACACGTATAAACATGCATACACACGTGTCTGCAGGTATGTATATATGTACCTTATTTCTGTGGCTTATTTTAGAAAGGAATTGACAAGATCTGATCTCTATGTTTCAGTCTCTTTACAAGTGAATGTATAGGTGAAATGCCATTTCAGCAAGTGCTTATACAGTTTTCTTCAAGTAACAGGCTTGAAAACACACCCCATACTGGTTACCTTCCCTTCCCTGTCTCCCTTCCTTACTCCCCTACCAGAGCTTTCTGGGATCACCTCCAAGGAAACTACTTGTTCTCAAATCCTGCATCAGGATACGAGTCTAAGGGAACCTGGAATGCTGGCCACTTAGCATCCTTTCCCAGGATTCAGGACGCTATCCTAGATAGAGAAAACGTGCATCCAGACAAGAGAGTTAGAATCAGAAAACAGCATCAACTTGCTGTGATCACTGAAGGAACAATGGCACCCTCCCTCCACCACACCCACAGTTCCCGTATTGTGTCGTGCAATGCTGTTTTGGGGGTGTGTGATGTCGTGATGTAATAGCTAGGTTCTAAGAACTGAACCCAGGAGGAGAGTTTCCGTTCCATAAGTAATTCTCAGCCTCCAAGCAAGTCCACTCTTAGCCAGCGCTGCATTCCCGGTCCACCAGCCATAAGTAATTAAAACTCATTCTAGTATTTCCTGACTTCTCTCAAAGAATGCAGCATTTCCTAGAGTCCAGCTTTCTCTCCTCCTCCCTTTTCTCCAGCTGGTTGAGAATGTCACACCTTCTCTTCTTGTCCTGACTTTTACCAGCTTCCCTAACAAAGTGCCCAAAAGGCTCTTTCTCTCTCTCCAGCCAGCTCTTTCCCCAGCTGGCTCTTAGTTGGGTGAATCAGCTTATCCTCTTCACATACATTGCTTTTCTCTCAGCTGCCAAAGTCTCTGTGATCAAGAAGAGCCTGGGAGCCAACTTGACCGTCCCCCAGTAGAAGGTGGTGAGCATGACAAGGGAGAAACGTGAATGTTTGTTTATACATTAATAGTTTTTGCCCTTAGTAAACTTTCCTCCCTGACATATCCTTGTGGACTCTGCAGACAGAGATCCAGTATTCACCTGGGTTATCCAGAAGTTCCTTCCCTTCTAGTTGACCCGTCTCTCTTTTCCTTTTCTCACCGGAGTGGACATAGTTTCTCACAATTTCCTATTGTGCTGCCCTGCTGATTCTAGCTGTGTCCATTAGCGCTCTCTTGGCAAACTTGGGTTTGGAAAATGAGTAACTAAATATTCATTTATTAGAGGTGTTTTTCTTTCACTAGCAGCTGCCATCTGTTCCTCTCCACCTCAGGCTAATCCCCCTTTCTCCTTGCAGCATCCTGGAAATAAGACGAGAAATAAGAAGTAACTCAAAATACAAATAATAATAAAATATTACCGCCAAATAAAAGAGACACAGGAAGAGTTTTTAAGAAAAAAAAAAACACATAAACAACACATGAAAGGTCAGAAAATTACAAAGAAAAATGAATTTTTTAAAAAAAGATCTAGATGCAGGAAGGACAATTAGGGGATGGCTGGAAAGATGAATAATAACCAAATAGCCAGAGGACAGCCTGCAGCAGAGATGAAGGATATAAATCAGAAGAGAAAAATGTTTGCCTGATTCGATTTTACAGACAGTCCTTTAAAACGTGATGTGTCATTTGGATTTGTTTTGATGTGCTGGACATCTCCAGTGTCCATTCTGGGCTTTGAGTGCAACTTAGTTAAATGACTGGATGCATTTTAAGACCTACCATCCGGGTTATATGCTGATTTACTTGTGTACAATGAGCTCCCTGCAGGAGCACGGTTCCAAACACCAAAGGAAACGGAGGACAGAACACTTCCAGTTCCTTTTCCATCCATAATGTGGTAAAAGAAAAAAAAAAAAAAGTCTTCAAACCTGTGCTCCTGTCTGTTATTTGCTGTTCAGAGGTTCTGCAGGTACATTGTTTCATGCAGCCCTTCCATGAAAGGTGAGGGATGTGCCTGGCTCCTGATGAATAGGCATTTGAGATACAAAATATATTGAAGTTGACTTGTTTGCCATCACGTTTTTCATTTGCCTGGGTTCCGTATAGATGGAAAACCTGTTTCAAAGGCAAAATGCATTCTGCATTGTATATGAGCTGGGGAATGTCAAGTGGCTCTGATTGCAGCGTGGGCGTTGTTACGGTTTGTTTTGTTTTGATTTAAGTCAGGAAACAATGAGTATGTTTGTCATTTTCTAAACCTTATGGCCCCAAACCACTTGTGGCTGGTGGTCTTTCATCTCCATGGGACATTCCACCCAACCACCACCGTCTGCCAGGGACGCCTACTAATGTCAAAGTTCTGCTGGGTTTCTCTGAAGCCCGCCTCTGCTTTCAGCAGTTTGAATGAGCTACAGGGCCACAATTTACTTCTATTGTCATTTCTTCAGACAGACGGAGAGAAAGACATCTGCTACTTTAGACAAGAAGCCTATTGGAAGAACACACATACAACCAGAACGACCTAGCGCAAGATCGTTCAATTCAGCTGCAGTCAGAAAAAGGGAGAGAAGAGAGAGCAGGGAAAAGCCCTATTGCATTATGGACACTGTTCATTTCTGAGCCAGTGTTTGAGGAGGGAGCTGCTAACTTTGCCAGGAAAACATACATTCTGTTTTCAACAAATAGGGTATGGGCAACCAAGAATCAATCATTCATGAAACATCAAAGAGTCAACTGTAATGGGAGAAACTAATTTCTGATGGTGAAAATGACTTTTTTGCATGGGAGCCCATATTGCACCACTGTAAATAACTATCATGCTATGCCCCTATAAAAAACAAGAATGGAGAATTAAAGACAATGAAGTTATATCAAATTAGTTTTTGCTATGTAACAAGCCATCCAGGCATAGTAGCTTACAACAAGCATTTATTGACTCACGATTTTCTGGGTCGGCAATTTAGGATGGGTTCAGTTGGGCAGATCGTCTGCTTGCCTCTTCTAGGGTCACTTGTGTGGGTACAGTCAGCCAGTGGTGTGGCCAGGAGACCATTAGTCTTGGATGGGCTCTCTCGCATGTCCGATGTTTCATGCTGGCTGTTGGGTAGGGAGGCGGGGATGACTGGACCCTGCATCTCCAATAGGCTAGCCTGGGTTTATTCATGTGGTGGTGGTTCCCACGTGTAGCAAGGGAGGGCAAGCCCGGTGCATAAGCATTTTTTAAATCTCTGCTTGTGGCATGTTTGCTATATCCCATTGGCCAAAACAAGTCACATAGCCAGGCTCAGTGTGGGCAGAGAATACTCAAAGGCAAGCATACAGAGAAAGATGAACAAACCAGGGTCATTACTCGGACAACCTACTGCAGAAGCATTCTTGGAAACACTCTTACCTGTATCTATCAGACTGAAATATGAGAACTTAGAATCATGCAATCATGTGACAGAATGGACCTTAGATGTCTTCAAGTCTAAATTCTTCCTCTGATAGTTGAGGCAACTTCAATTCAGATGGGTCACTTTTCTGCCCAAGATCACATGACTATCTTGATACTACATTAATTGTGAAGGCATGGGGAGCATCTGGAATCATTTATATAGCAACTTGCTTTAGCATTGAGGATAGGTAAAATTATTTATACTAGACAAAAATAAGAACCCCATCAAGACTAGAGAGTCTGGAAAATATTTTGGGAAAGAAAAGAAAGAGTTCATGCAGGCATGTAAGTATGTAGACGTAGTGAGGGAAACCCAATTGAAAGCTCAAGGTGTCATATTTTCCTGGTATTTTTTAGATTCCTAAGGTAGTGCTTCTCAAATTTCAATGTGCATATGAATCACCTGGGATCCTGTTAAAATGCCAGTTTTCATTCAGGAGGTGGGTGCTGAGACTGCATTTTTAACAAGCTCCCAGGTGAAGCTGATACTGCTAGTCCAAGGGCCACAGTGGCAAAGCTCGAGGACTTAGCCTTGTCTGTTCAGTTCCTCATCTGTCATCTTTATTCAGCCTCTAAATGCATCTCTCCTCACTGATATCACCACTCCCTATATTAACATGTTGGAAATCCCACTGCAATGCGCTTCCAGGGAGAGCTCTCATAGTGAAACAGGTGTGTGCTCAGGAGACACTAGGTTCTCATCTTTGTTTTTCCCTGAAATAACATAGAATGCATGAAACCTGGACCCTTCTCCCCACCGTGCCCCTCAGGGAGATCCCTTCCTTTGGCCCCCCGACCTCATCCTCCCAGAAACACCATTTTCTTTTCTTTTCAGTGATCACCACGCACCGCCAAGGCAGAGGAGGGCTGAATTCTTATGTCCCCACTCCCTATCCTGGCTAAGGCTTTGTACCCAGGAAGTCCCTTAGGAAGTACCAGGAGGAGCTGGGGAAGTGAGACAGGAAAGGGACTGAACCCAGTAAAGTGTGTGTTCATCAGCCAATTACCATTGTGGGCAACCGGGCTCAGACCTGCTGAGGGTCTGTGAAAGACTATGTAGCACATGCCCCAGAGTTACCCCACCCAGTGGGGAGGTAGTCGGGGTGTTTATACACCGACTCCCTGGCAAGTAGTGGTCAGGGGGGCTCCCAATAGAATTAATTCTCCAGCACATTTGACTTCTCGGGGCATGGCACCAGCATTTGAGAAGGGCCTTCAGGTAGAGTCACTAGAGTTTACAGGAGGTGGCTTTAAGCTTGTAGAGAAGAATGCAGAAGGAATGTGGGCGAGCCTACAGTCCTTCTGCCTTAACCATCATTGAAGAACTAAACAGAAAGGAATAACTTAAATGGATGAAGGCTCTGACCAAAACCAAGGAAAGCATGTCGAAAGCAAAACACCGTTAAAACAGTCAAACTGTTCTGCAACAAACGATCCTTTTAATTGTTTTTATTTTTTTCCACTCTTGAGACTGTTCGCTTGGTTTATTCTTTTGTTGTTGTTGCCATTGCTTTCGTGCAAACTAATAATATCTCAGCTGCCTTAAATGCATGGTTGACTTTTAATGTAATCTACCCAAGTCACTCAACAGGAAAGCAAAGATTTTTATCATTGCTTTCCATTACGAAGCAATAGTAGATCTGGACTTCCTTCTGTCCCCATCCCTTATCTGAACTGAGACCTTGGCCAAGGTATCCTCTCTAAGCTTCAGATTCCTCATCTGTTAAAAAAAATTGCAATTCTGACTGCACAGGACTGTGTTAAGGGTTGAATAGAAGGAAGAATGTGAAGCTGCTCACCCATCAGAGGCACTCAAATGTCCTCCTCCTCCCTCACTGTCCAATACCCTCACCATTGAGGACTAAATTCTATTCTATTCCGTCAGTTCATATTGGAGTCTGAGTATCTGCAAAAAATCTATCTTAGATTACAAAGGAAGTAGAGAGCTAATAAAAATAGCTCTTTCCTTCCAGTTGCTTTCTGCTTTGGAGAAAGGCAGACATGTAAGGAAGTAGCTCTAATAAAATCAGGTAGTGATAAGTATTATTTTCAATATAAAAAGTGCTATGCTCTGATCATATAGGGAGAGCGAAATTATTCTCTATGTTCCCCTAATTTACATAACAGTGGTTGGTTCCATAATTCACACTCATTGGCTAGAGTCTGCAAAATTCCCAGCAACCGCCATGTTCAACGAAATTGTGTTACACACCAAAAAACCTTTGACTAACCTCTAATTGATTCTGACATTCCAAAGACTATGAGGAATAGTCGAAAATAATTTAGAAACTGCTGACTTGTACTAGGAACAGATTTATTCAGATAAAACAGAGAGACAGAAGGTATTTGAAGTGAGATTATTTCGTCAATTGGGCATAATAAAAGAAAGAAAATAAAAATGATTGCTTAAGCTTTGAAAATCCTTTCTTTTGCAATGAGATTGGGTTATGAGAAAAAACTAACATTTACTGAGCACCTTTAAATGCTAGGTATTATGATAGAGTCTTCATTTATAATTTCATTTGATCTTGTTTTTTTATTGTTATGTTAATCACCATATATTACATCATTAGTTTTTGATGTAGTGTTCCATGATTCATGGTTGTGTATAACACCCAGTGCTCCATGCAGAACATGCCCTCTTTAATACCCATCACCAGGCTAAACCATCCTCCCACCCCCTCCCCTCTAGAACCCTCAGTTTGTTTTTCAGAGTACATCTTCTCTCATGGTTCTTCTCCCCCTCCTATTTGCCCCCCTTCATTCTTCCCCTCCTGCTATCTTCTACTTTTTTTTTCCTTAACATATATTGCATTATTTGTTTCAGAGGTACAGATCTGTGATTCAACAGTCTTGCACAATTCACACCACTCACTATAGCACATACCCTCCCCAATGTCTATCACCCAGCCACCCCATCCCTCCCACCTCCCACCCCAGCAACCCTCAGTTTGTTTCCTGAGATTAAAAATTCCTCATATCAGTTAGGTCATATGATACATGTCTTTCTCTGATTGACTTATTTCACTCAGCATAACTCTCTCCAGTTCCATCCACGTCGTTACAAATGGCAAGATCTCATTCCTTTTGATGGCTGCATAATATTCCATTGTATATATACACCACATCTTCTTTATCCATTCATCTGTCGATGGACATCTTGGCTTTTTCCACAGTTTGGCTATTGTGGACATTGCTGCTGTACACATCGGGGTGCATGTACCCCTTCGGAGCCCTACATTTGTATCTTTGGGGTAAATACCCAGTAGTGCAATTGCTGGATCGTAGGGTAGCTCTATTTGCAACTTTTTGAAGAACCTCCATACTGTTTTCCAGAGTGGCTGCACCACCTTGCATTCTCACCAACAGTGTAGGAGGGTTCCCCTTTCTCCGCATCCCTGCCAACATCTGTCGTTCCCTGACTTGTTAATTTTAGCCATTCTGACTGGTGTGAGGTGGTATCTCATTGCGGTTTTGATTTGGATTTCCCTGATCCAAGCAATGTTGAGCACTTTTTCATGTGTCTGTTGGCCATTTGAATGTCTTCTTTGGAAAAATGTCCGTTCCTGTCTTCTGCCCATTTCTTGATTGGATTCTTTGTTCTTTGGGTGTTGAGTTTGATGAGTTCTTTATGGATTTTGGATACTAGCCCTTTATCTGATATGTCATTTGCAAATATCTTCTCCCATTCTGTCGCTTGTCTTTTGGTTTTGTTGACTGTTTCTTTTGCTGTGCAAAAGCTTTTTATCCTGATGAAATCCCAATAGTTCATTTTTGCCCTCGCTTTGCTTGCCTTTGGTGATGTTTCTAGGAAGAACTTGCTGTGGCTGAGGTCAAAGAGGTTGCTGCCTGTGTTCTCCTTTAGGATTTTGATGGACTCCTGTCTCACATTTAGGTCTTCCAAACATTTGGAGTCTGTTTTTGTGTGTGGTGTAAGGAAATGGTCCAGTTAAATTCTTCTGCAAGTGGCTGTCCGATTTTCCCAACACCATTTGTTGAAGAGACTGTCTTTTTTCCATTGGACACTCTTTCCTGCTTTGTCGAAGATTAGTTGACCATAGAGTTGAGGGTCCATTTCTGGGCTCTCTATTCTGTTCCATTGATTGATGTGTCTGTTTTTGTGTTAGTACCATACTGTCTTGATGATGACAGCTTTGTAATAGAGCTGGAAGTCCAGAACTGTGATGCCGCCAGCTTTGCTTTTCTTTTTCAACATTCCTCTGGCTATTCGGGGTCTTTTCTGGTTCCATACAAATTTTAGGATTATTTGTTCCATTTCTTTGAAAAAAGTGGATGGTATTTTTATAGGGATTGCATTGAATGTGTAGATTGCTCTAGGTAGCATTGACATCTTCACCATATTTGTTCTTCCAATCCATGAGCATGGAACTTTTTTCCATTTCTTTGTGTCTTCCTCAATTTCTTTCATGAGTATTTTATAGTTTTCTGAGTACAGATCCTTTGCCTCTTTGGTTAGATTTATTCCTAGGTATCTTATGGTTTTGGGTGCAATTGTAAATGGGATCAACTCCTTAATTTCTCTTTCTTCTGTCTTGTTGTTGGTGTATAGGAATGCCACTGACTTCTGTGCATTGATTTTATATCCTGCCACTTGACTGAATTCCTGTATGAATTCTAGCAGTTTTGGGGTGGAGTCTTTTGGGTTTTCCACATAAAGTATCATATCATCTGCAAAGGGTGAGAGTTTGACTTCTTTGCCAATTTGGATGCCTTTGATCTCTTTTTGTTGTCTGACTGCTGTGTGTAGGACTTCTAATACTATGTTGAATAGCAGTGGTGATAGTGGACATCCATGCCGTGTTTCTGACCTTAGGGGGAAAGCTCTCAGGTTTTCCCCATTGAGAATGATATTCACTGTGGGTTTTTCATAGATGGCTTTTATGATATTGAGGTATGAACCCTCTATCCCTATACTCTGAAGAGTTTTGATCTTGCTATACTTTGTCAAATGCTTTTTCTGCATCTATTGAGAGGATCATATGGTTCTTGTCCTTTCTTTTGTTAATGTATTGTATCACGTTGATTGATTTGTGGATGTTGAACCAACCTTGCAGCCCAGGGATAAATCGCACTTGGTCATGGTGAATAATCCATTTAATGTACTGTTGGATCCTATTGGCTAGTATTTTGGTGAGAATTTTTGCATCCATGTTCATCAGGGATATTGGTCTGCAATTCTCCTTTTTAATGGGGTCTTTGTCTGGTTTTGGGATCAAGGTAATGGTGGCCTCATAAAATGAGTTTGGAAGTTTTCCTTCCATTTCTGTTTTTTGGAACAGTTTCAGAAGAATAGGTATTAATTCTTCTTTAAATGTTTGGTAGAATTCTACTAGGAAGCCATCTGGCCCTGGGCTCTTGTTTGTTGGGAGATTTTTGATGACTGCTTCAATTCCCTTACTGGTTATAGGTCTGTTCAGGTTTTCTATTTCTTCCTGGTTCAGTTTTGGTAGTTGGTACATCTCTAGGAATGCATCCATTTCTTCGAGGTTATTTAATTTGCTGGCATAGAGTTGCTCATAATATGTTCTTATAATTGTTTGTATTTCTTTGGTGTTGGTTGTGATCTCTCCTCTCATTCATGATTTTGTTGATTTGGGTCATTTCTCTTTTCTTTTTGATAAGTCTGGCCAGGGGTTTATCAATCTTGTTAATTCTTTCAAAGAACCAGCTCCTAGTTTTGTTGATCTGTTCTACTGTTCTTTTGGTTTCTATTTCATTGATTTCTGCTCTGATCTTTATGATTTCTCTTCTCCTGCTGGGTTTAGGCTTTATTTGCTGTTTTTTCTCTAGCTCCTTTAGGTGTAGGGTTAGGTTGTGTATTTGAGACCTTTCTTGTTTCTTGAGAAAGCCTTGTATTGCTATATACTTTCCTCTTAGGACTGCCTTTGCTGCATCCCAAAGATTTTGAACAGTTGTGTTTTCACTTTCATTGGTTTCCATGATTTTTTTAATTCTTCTTTCATTTCCTGGTTGACCCATTCATTCTTTAATAGGATGCTCTTTAGCCTCCATGTATTTGAGTTCTTTCTGACTTTCCTCTTGTGATTGAGTTCTAGTTTCAAAGCATTGTGGTCTGAAAATAAGCAGGGAATGATCCCAATCTTTTGGTACCAGTTGAGACCTGATTTGTGACCTAGGATGTCTTCTATTCTGGAGAATGTTCCATGGGCACTAGAGAAGAATGTATATTCTGTTGCTTTGGGATGGAATGTTCTGAGTATGTCTGTGAAGTCCATTTGGTCCAGTGTGTCATTTAAAGTTTTTATTTCCTTGTTGATCTTTTGCCTAGATGATCTGTCCATTTCAGTGAGGGGTGTTAAAGTCCCCCACTATTATTGTATTGTTGTCGATGTGTTTCTTTGCTTTTGTTATTAATTGCCTTATATAATTGGCTGCTCCCATGTTAGGGGCATAGATATTTACAATTGTTAGATCTTCTTGTTGGATAGACCCTTTAAGTAGGATATAGTGTCCTTCTTCATCTCTTATTACAGTCTTTGGTTTAAAATCTAATTTGTCTGATATAAGGATTGCCACCCCAGCTTTCTTTCGGTGTCTCTTAGCAGGGTAAATTGTTTTCCACACCCTCACTTTCAATCTGGGGGTGTCTTTGGGTCTAAAATTAGTCTCTTGCAGACAGCATATCGATGGGTCTTGTTTTTTAATCCAATCTAATAGCCTGTGTCTTTTGATTGGGGCATTTAGCCCATTCACATTCAGGGTAACTATTGAAAGATAAGAATTTAGTGCCATTGTATTGCCTGTAAGGTGACTGTTACTGTATAATGTCTGTGTTCCTTTCTGGTCTATGTTGCTTTTAGGCTCTCTCTTTGCTTAGAGGACCCTTTTCAATATTTCTTGTAGGGCTGGTTTCATGTTTGCAAATTCCTTTAGTTTTTGTTTGTCCTGGAAGCTTTTTCTCTCTCCTTCTATTTTCAGTGACAGCCTAGCTGGATAGAGTATTCTTGGCTGCATATTTTTCTCCTTTAGTGCTCTGAATATATCCTGCCAGTCCTTTCTGGCCTGCCAGGTCTCTGTGGATAGGTCTGTTGCCAATCTAATGTTTCTACCATTGTAGGTTACAGATCTCTTGTCCTGAGCTGCTTTCAGGATTTTCTCTTTGTCTCTGAGACTCGTAAGTTTTACTATTAGATGTCGGGGTGTTGACCTATTTTTATTGATTTTGAGACGGGTTCTCTGTGCTTCCTGGATTTTGATGCCTGTTTCCTTCCCCAAATTAGGGAAGTTCTCTGCTATAATTTGCTCCAATATACCTTCTGCCCCCCTCTCTCTTTCTTCTTCTTCTGGGATCCCAATTATTCTAATATTGTTTCAGCCAATGGTATCACTTATCTCTCAAATTCTGCCCTCGTGATCCAGTAGTTGTTTATCTCTCTTTTTCTCAGCTTCTTTATTTTCCATCATTTGGTCTTCTATATCACTGATTCTCTCTTCTGCCTCATTTATCCTAGCAGTTAGCACCACCATTTTTGATTGCATCTCATTAATAGCCTTTTTGATTTCGACTTGGTTAGATTTTAGTTCTTTTATTTCTCCAGACAGGTTTCTGTAATAACTTCCATGCTTTTTTCAAGCCCAGCTAGTATCTTTAAAATCATGATTCTGAACTCTAGGTCCGACATCATACTAATGTCTGTATTGAGTAGGTCCCTGGCAGTTGGTACTACCTCTTGTTCTTTTTGTTGAGGTGATTTTTTCCATCTTGTCATTTTGTCCAGAGCAGAACAGATGAATGAGAAAACAAAATGCTAACAGGGTAACAACATCCCCAGAAAATATACTCTAAACAGATCAGAAAAGACCTGAAACTGTGGGAAAAGAAAGGGAAAGAAAGAAAAAAGAAAAAAAAAAACAGAAAAAAAAAGATAAAAACAGAACAAAACAAAAAAAAAAACAGAATATGATCAAATATGATCAGACTGGTGCATAGATCAGTGCCACACACTAAATTTTTGGTGTATTTTGGTCTGTTAGAAGAAAGTGCCTCTCAAAATTTTAAAGAAAGAAAAACTTATATATGTACAAAAATAAGGGTTGATACGATGAAGGGATGGAATATGACTGTAAAGATGAAAATTATAAAAAATTTTATAAAAGGAATTGATAATATAAGAAGTTGTTTGAAAAAAGAAAGAAGAGGATTTAAAAGAAAAAAAGAAAGAAAAAGGGAGAGAATATGATCAGGCAGGAGACTAGAACAAAGCCATACACTAGAGATTTAGGATATATTTTGGTCTGTTAGAAGAAACTATCTCAAAATTTTAAAGAGAGAACAACTTATATATATATATGCCAAAAATAAGGGTAACTACTCTGAAGGGATAGAATATGACTCTAAAAATGAAAAATAAAAATGTTTTTTAAAAAAGGGTTTGATAAGATGTTGGTTGAAAAAGGGAAAAAGAAGAATTCAGAAAAAAAAAAGTTAAAAAAAATTAACTTGGAAAGACTAAAGAATCATGGGGGAAAAGCCATGAATTCTTGTGCACTATTCCCCTAGTGCTGGAGTTCTGCCGTTCTCATTGATTGGTAAACTTGGTCTTGGCTGGCTGTTCTCGCTGATATTCTGTGGGAGGGGCCTGTTGCCGTGGTTCCCAAATGTCTTTGCTGGAGGCAGAATTGCCCCGCCCTTGCCCTGTCTGGGCTAAGTAATCTGCCCGGGTTTGCTCTTGGGAGCTTTTGTTCCCTGAAAGCTTTCCATACAGCTTTGGAGGAGGAGAATGAAAATGGCGGCCTCCCAATCTCCACCACAGAGGAGCCGAGAACTCGGGTCCCTGCTCCTCAGTGAGCCCCCAGAGAAAAGCAGTCAGTCACTCCCGTCTCCCCGGTCTCCGGCCACAATCCGTGCTCACCCAGCCTGTGACCGAGCATTTCTATCCCTGGCACCCGACCCTGTGTGGAGTCTCCAAACCCAGCAGATTCCTGTGGTGTACTCCCACACCACTCTTCCCGGGGGAGGAAGGGGAGTCTCCCCAGATCTGCTGCTTGTTGGGTCCCTGCTGGAGGAGCAGTGGCCGACTGTGCCCCAGATCACGGTTTATGGCAACCCCGAGCTGAGAACCCACTCGGCTCTGTCTCTGCATCCAGCTTCCCTGCTCCAATATCTGGGAGCTCTGCCACACTCAGGCATCCCCGGTCTTTCTGTGACCCCTAGGGTTCTGAGACCACACTGTCCCATGAGGTTTCCACCCCCCGCTTAGCCACTGGAGCAACGTCCCTCAGCGGAGCCAACTTCTAAAAGTTCCAATTTTGTGCTCTGCTGCTCTATCACTTGCCAGAAGCAGCTAACGGAGGCCCCCTCCCCCGCCGTCTATCCTCCCGAATATTGCCTCGGATTCACTTCTCCACATGTCCTACCTTCCAGAAAGTGGTCACTTTTCTGTTCAGAGAGTTGTTGCTATTCTTTTCTTCGATCTCCTGTTGAGTTCATAGGTGTTCAGAATGGTTTGATCCCTATCCAGCTGAATTCCTGAGACCAGACGAAATCCAGGTCTCCTACTCCTCTGCCATCTTGCTCCACCCCCTTATTTGATCTTGTTAACTCCCCAAAGATCACCGAGAAACCTGTTGATCAAGTAGGGCTGTGTTTACTAGTCTTAGTGCAGTAAGGAAGAACACGACCTTGACAGAGAATGGTTTCAGGGTTGAACTAGGTGATTTTTAGGTGGATCTTGCAAGGCATAGAATTTATTGGGACTGGGCCAAATTTATCGCTTTATTATTATTCACTCTGGTTTGGTGAGCACTTAGAGGTCAAGATTTTGAAAAGAGTCTTGATGAGTAAGCTGTGTAGTTGGTGTTATGGGATAAATTGTGTGCCCTCAAAATTCACATATTAAAACTCTGACCCCCAGTACGTAGAATGAGACTGTATTTAAAGATAGGGCCTCTAAAGAAGTAGTGAAGGTGAAGTGAGGTTGTATGAGTGGGTCTTAATCCAATATGACTGGTGTCCTCATAAGAAGATGAGATTAGGACACAGACATGAACAGAAGGAAGACCACGTGAAGACAAAAGAGAAGATGGCCATTTACAAGTCAAAGAGAGGGGCTTCAGAAGAAGTCACACCTGCCAACACCTTGGTCTTGGACTTCTAGCCTCCAGAATTTTGAGAAAATAAATCTTTGCTGTTTAAGCTACCCAGTCTGTGGTACTTTGTTATGGAAGCCCCAGCAAACTAGTACAGTTAGTTCACAGTCTCAGGTTCTAGAATCAGGTACTTCCAGGAGCAGGAGGTTAAGTAACATGCCCAAGATTACAAAGAAATGACAATGAGCCAAGGTTCTAACTTCAGTTGACTGGACTGCAAAACCGAGCTCTCTCTTCCATAGGTTGAACTCTCCTATAAAGCAGAAACAAATTATAAATAGGGACTAAAAAGAAAGTAACTGGGGTTTCTTATACTTTTCATCAATTGGTCAGTTTTCCATGGAGCAGGCCACAGCACAGGAGACCTGTTGTAGTTCTGTGTTTACTTTTATAGCCTCCAACCTAGGGTGACATTTTGCAGTTTGCAAGATGTAAGAACCAGATGGTGTTTTTTCCAGGTGTGCAGACACTCCTGTTTCTCTTCCCCAATCACTTCAACATTCCCTCAGCACTAATCTTTTCTAGGTACAGAGATTCTGAGACTTCCAACTGCTAATATGCACAACTCTTCACCTGAGCAGGTTCTGCGATCCCTGGAGCCCTTGCTCAGGGCAGACAGGAAGCTCTGGACAGTGACTACCCCCATCCCCAGAGCAGCCTTCCATCAATGACTAATGGGAGTGGTGGATAAATACCATAGTGGGATGACTCTGAGACATGTTCTATGCTGTTCCCATAGCTCCCCAGATGTCCACAGTAGTAACCAGCTAATGACACACCTTTTATGGCCGCCTCCCCTTCCCCACTGGTGCTTACTGGGATCCCCTCCCAAAGAAGCCATTTGCACTCAGCTCTTTGTCTTAGGGTCTTCTACTAGAAAAATTCAACTGGGGACACAAGGCTGTAAGTACTGGCTCCAATCTGACAGTCTCCTCTCCGCTTCAAACATCTTTATGGACCTCTAGTTCTCTTAGGCTAAAGGTCATGATCTTTAAAGATCTTATTTATTTATTTGACAGAGAGAGAGAGCACAAGCAGGGGGAGCGGCAGTCAGAGGAAGAGGGAGAAGCAGGCTCCCCGCTGAGCAAGGAACCCGATGCTGGGCTTGATCCCAGGACCCTGGGATCATGACCTGAGGTGAAGGCAGATGCTTAACCGACTGAGCCACCCAGGTGCCCCAAGGTCATGATCTTTAATATGACCTAGAAGACCTGGCATAACCTGGCACCTACCTGTCTGTTGATATCAGGGTTCTTGGCTTTAGCAATAGGAATAGTCTGAGTACCTAAATCAGAAAAGGAATTGATGAGAAAGGCCTCTATTACAGAACCAGGCTAATTCAGAGGTAAGGTCATCTGTGTAGGTAAAACAATCCCTGCAGCCCCCATTGTGCCTTGGTCCCTATTAGTCTCTGCTGCCAGATTCCACTGCTGGACACTCCCCACCACCTAATGCTCTGCTACCAGCAGCCTCCATGGGAGAGTCCCTAACCAGCATGCCTCTTCTTGGCCCAGTCTCAAGTTACAGCCTGAGAGAGCTTTAAGAATGACATGCTTAAAAGCATCTACCATGGGGAGCAGGCACATCCCAAATAATCAGTGTGTTAAAAACGCTGGGCAGTCAGAGGCCAGCCCCCTCCTGCTCCACAGGCCTTTCCTGATCCTGAAGTCCAGCCCCACCAGGCTTTGTGCCACCCCACATGAAGCCTCCATGCTTCCTGCTGTTGCAAAGTGTGCTGTTCTCTGCACAGAACGCTCCCCTCTCCGGAATTCAGGTCAGCCTTCCTCGGGAAGCTTATCCTGGAAAAGCAAAGAGGTCAGATCCCCCCACGATAGCTTTCCTTTCAGAACCACATTCCCCTTGTAACTGCCTTTTTACTACACGTTCTGCCTGTGAAGCCAGCTCCCCAAGGGCCAGAGTTTTGTCCACTGTGGCTCACTCCTGTATGATCAGCACTGGGCAAAAGTCCCAGCACATATTAGGCACCGAATAGATAGCTGTTGAAGGAATGAATGGACCCATTCTTAAGCAGCTCCATTTAGATTTTACCCAAATCACAGGTTGTCAATTAGCTGAAGACATTGTCCTTTTGCCTCAGAGGTGAGACAGCTCAGATTGTCAGTGAGACACATGTCCTCTCATGACAGACACTAAAATAACCCAATGAGGCATGTGGGCCTCTTGATTATATGTTCCCAAAGAAAAATTTTTTAAAAAGTAACTTTTTTTAAAAAAGTTTTTAAGTCTGAAGTGTATTCAACCTGAGGGCATGTATCAGTTAATTATTGTTGCATAACAAATCTCTCCACAGCTCAGAGGATGAAAATAACAATCTTTGAATATTGCTCATTCATCTTTGAGTTGGCCAGGGTGAACTGACCTAAGCCAAGATCAGCTGAGGGTAGCTCTGATCCACGTAACTCTCATTCTCCTGCCACCAGCGGCCTAGCTCTGGCATGTCTGTCTCACAGCCATGACAAAGGTGGAGAAAGTCAATGAAAGACCAGGGGTCCTCTTAAGCCCTAGGCTCAATCATGGCATGCTGACACTTCTCCCCACAAGCCACTGGCCAACACAACTGTGATGATCAAACACAAAGCCAGGAGGTACACAAGTACATGTTACCCATGATGAGGCCACAACAAGGGTAGAGATACAAGAAGGGGTGAAAAATCAAGACCACCAGTGAATTTACCACAAGATTCAAGGTCAAGTAAATGATGAACTGTATTTAGAAAAGGAAGCAAATGGCTGGGTTGCCTGCGTGCTGCAGTCGGTTGAGCATCTGGCTCTTGGTTTCGACTCAGGCCCTGATCTCAGGGTCATGAGATCCAACCCTGTGTCAGGCTCCACGCTCAATGCGGAGTCTGCTTAAGACTCTCTCTCTCGTTGTCCCTCTGCCCCTCCCCTCACTCTCTCTCTCACATAAATAAATCTGAAAGAAAGAAAGAAAAGCAAATGGCCAAATGGCAGTCATATCCTCAATCAGTACGTAGGTTTAAATTCCTTTGAAAAGCAGTACCCCTCAAAACTGTCAAGGTCTCAAAGGCAAGAAAAGCCTGAAAATTGTCACAGTCAAGATGAATAAGGAAACATGACAAAAAAAAAATGTAATTTGGAATTCTAGATGGAATAATGGGACAGAGAAAAAGCACCTTAGGTAAAATCTAAGAAAATCTGAATAAAGTATGGGCTTTAGTTAATAATAATGTTTAGTAGTGAGAAATGTACCATACTAATATTAGATGTTAATAATAGGGAAACTGAGTGTGAGTATATGGGAACTCTCTGTACTTTCAACTTTTCTATATATCTAGAAGTACTCTAAAATATAAAGTTTCCTTAAACAAAAAAGCAGTCAACAATGGAATATGACAGCAAGAAAAATTTCTTGTCTCAGTTCATCAAGGACTTAAACTTATTACTGTCTTACAAATGTCAGAGCTACTGCCTGGAGGAAGCCTCTTGTCTGAGACTGTAGGACCTGCCATATACTCACTTGAGAGGGGTTGGGTATTTGTGGAGATAGCTCTTGTCAGAGTCACCTGTCAGTCAGGAGAAAACAGCCGCCCACAGGCGCCCCCTGCCGGATGTGGAGCTGCCTACCCCAGCCCCAAGTGCCTCCCTTTGGGCTCCTCCCACCCTCGCACCACTTCAGTCTTATTCCTCTCCACACTTGTACCCTCTACTCGTCCTCTCTTTCTTCTGTTTCCTCACCTGTACATAAAGTCAGACTGGATAGTTCTAGACCCAACACCAAACCTCTGTGGTTTTGGAGTAACGCAATGTAAACAAGCTGACTGAAAAATCCACGGCTACAATGAGATCAAGGAAGACCATTTCAATTTCATTTGTTCTTCAAAATCTCATTCAAATCCCACTGCCTTCCAAGAAAGCTTCCTTGACTGCTACTACATTCATCAATGGGCCTTTCTCTGTGCACCTGAAGCCTTTATACCACCTAACTGTATAGCTTTTCTTAGGGTGTCTCAGCCTAAGAACTGTGAGTTCCTTGAAGGCAGGGACCAATCTGGATACATCTTGTATCCTCCAGTGATTTCAGGAAATGCTAGGTCATATGCCCTCACCTCCACCCCACCAAATACCCAACGAAGGACAGATGCTCGGCATGCCGGGGGCAAACCCAGCTGTCTGAGGTTGCAGGCAGCTCACTGGAGTGGTTTGCTGCCATGGCAATGTGGCATCCCTCAAGTAGACCATGCTCCACGGGGTCTTGGAGCAGCTGCTACTGCTGGTCTCCACCAGTGCCATTTCTGCTTCCCTAAATTTTATATTGGCTGGGATAATAGCACAAATTAAGGTGTTTGCTGGTTTCTATTACCATTTTTTGAGTAAATCAGTTTTTCCATATTAATGCATGAGAAAGAGATTGTCAACAAACATACCATTTATTTCACTGAGAAAAAGCTTCAAATGCTCTGTCATGTTTTTCTAATACAATTCAGTTCTTCCAAATTTATTTACTGCCGCTTCAACAAATCCAAGTAAATCATGCTTTTATACACGCACACTATGCCCATGTTGAGAAGAGATTTGTTAATGGGCTGTGTTTGTTGAGTCATAAGTCTGACTACTCCTAGAGCAATTGTACTGATCGATCTCGCAATGAATGCGAGCAAAGAATTCTTACTTCATCCTTTCCGGAGTTCTGGTTCTAGTTGGGATAGCAGGAAAATGGAAAAACAAGGGGGATAAAGGGGAACTGAAATTCACCATCCATTCTCTAAAATTAAATTTCCAAACAGCACTTATAAAGCATTGTTAAATTTAGGTTTTGTTACAAATTGGAAAATATAATTGGATTGGGTTTTTTTCTCTGACCTACCCCAAAGAAGCTTTTGGAGTTTGGGAGTTTATGGGTATGTTTTCTACAATAAAGCTTCTTCCCCATGCATGCATATTTATACACATACACACATAAATATAAATATACATATATATGTGCATATACATATATTCACATATATTATATAATATACATAACTGTATATAATTTTATATATGATATGTATTATATATAAAATAATGTATGATTATATATGATATTTTGTTATATATAATTATATAGTAATTTAAATATACAGTTATATAATTTCATATGTGCAACATATTCATATCTGTAATGTATGTACTACATTAAATTACATAATTTACATATTACATACAATTTAAATATATACAGTATACATAATTTGATATATAACATATATATTTTAGTAGCAAGGACATCATTAACCGTGGCTTTAAATGTCAGACAACACATGTATTTTATTGATGACACTGAACATTTGGAGAAAGGAGATGATAAAGAAGGAGACGGGAAGAGGAGGGAAGGAGAAGGTGAGTTCAAAGCTGGAAAAGATTTTGGAGATCATCTTCTGGACCAACACTCCATTTTCCTGGCCTAGAAGATGACATCCAAAAAGGACATTGATTTGCCCCACATTGCACAGCTAATATATGACTGAGCTGTAAGATGATGACACTGAAGCAAAACCACTTGGATTTCTGCTCGAATTGTGCAAAATCATGTAATAGTACTCAAAGATTCCAGAGTATACACCTAATGTCAATCATCCAAACTTTGCTGGAAGCCAGCAAGCAGCAAAGCTGAGACACACTGTGGGTTGTCCTCCCAACCCACAGCCAGGCTCGTCTCCAGGACCCTGGTAGCTAGTTTGTCCTCCAGCTCCATTAGCAGGTTGAGAATCATGGGCTGGCTTTTTAATTAAAGATAATAAAGAAGGACTAAACACAGTGTTGACTAGAAGCAAACCATTATTCTTCCTTAATCACTTAAGCCAAGCAATTTACCTTTGTATTTGGCAAACTCTCAAAAGGAATAAATCAATGTTAAATCTGAAATTCAATGACTCAAAGATTTTTGGAGAAAAATAAACCTCCCAAGGCATCACAAAAAGGCAAGGGTCACGATGAATTTGGGATGTTTACAAGTGGCTATGTTCTACCAGTGAAAAGAGGATTATTGTAAATATTGCTAGTTATATATCAGTTAACTCCAAAGTACGTTAACTTCTTTATAAGTCACCTTTTTGATTTTTTTTATGTTGATCTCATAAATATGCCCCCAATTTTTCAAAAGCAAGCTTATTTTATGTATGGGGTTCTGCTGGTAAAATATAGATGCACTCTGTTATATATTAGCTCAAATGCTCCTTGAGAGTCTCTCTGTGGGCTTTATCTAATATTTAAGATTATAGAGATTTATGCAGGGGAGGGGCAGAGGGTGAGGGAGAAGCAAACTTGCCACAAAGCAGGGAGACTGATGCGGGGCTCAATGCCAGGACCCTGAGATCACAACCCAAGCTGAAGGCACACACTTGACAGACTGAGCCACACAGGTGCCCCAAGATTGTAGAGATTTAAAACACAAGGAGGTACTCATAGTCAAATGCAGTGATGTTCTAAAATAGATGATTATCAAGATTAAACGATGTACCCTGGCAGCTAGTGTGTGCACAGCTTTACAATTGACAAGGCATGATTGCAAGTATTCATTCATTTTTTAAAATCTTGTCCTAGATTCCTAAAACTCACAGAAATAATACACAAATATATGCTTATTGTAGAAAACTTAAGAAGTATATATAGAAAAAAAGTCCCCCTCTCTGTCATGCCCCTCATTCACTTCCACAACCCAGAGGTGACCATTGTCTTAGTTTGGTATCTATCCTTCTAGAAGAGTGCTGTTCAACAGAATATAATATGAGCCATGAATAGGTACAAGATATTAAATACCCACATTGTTAAAAAGGAAAAGGAAAAGTGAAATTAATTTTAATAATAAATATTTTGTGGGGGCGCCTGGGTGGCTCAGTCATTAAGTATCTGCCTTCGGCTCAGATCATGATCCCAGGGTCCTGGGATTGAGCCCCGCATCATGCTCCCTGCTCAGCCAGGAGCATGCTTCTCCCTCTCCCACACCCCCTGCTTGTGTTCCCTCTCTAGCTGTCTCTCTCTGTGTCAAATAAATAAATAAAATCTTTAAAACTAATAATAATAATATATTTTGTGTAACCCAACATATCCCAAGTATTATCATTTCAACGTGTAATCAATATAATACTGTAGTGAGATAGTTTACATTCTTGCACTAAGTCTTCAAAATCCAGTGTGTACTTTATACTTACAGCACACCTTACTTCAGACTGACCACATTTCAAGTGCTCAGTACACACGTGGGACAGTGGTTACTTACTGAACAATGCTGCTCTAGATATTTCTTTCTATATACATTGAGTGTATGGTGGTCGGGGTGAGGGAGAGAGACTATAAGATGATATATCTGTTAATAGCTCTTTTGCTGCCAGTAACAGAACTAACAATAGCCTAAATCTTAAGGCCCTAAATTAGCCATGTAACTAACACAACATCTGGATTGCCAAGGCTGGACCATTCCAAGGCTGGACCAGCAGCTAACAATCCAGGCTCTAGATTGATGTCTCTGTAATTCTCTCAACCCTCCTGTGCTGCAAGATTACTGCTGAAGTCAAAAAGTGGGCAGAAGAGATGAACAGACACTTCTCTGAAGAAGACATCCAAATGGCTAACAGACACATGAAAAAATGTTCATCATCATTAGCCATCAGGGAAATCCAAATCAAAACCACACTGAGATACCACCTTACACCAGTTAGAATGGCCAAAATGGACAGGGAAAGAAACAACAAATGTTGGAGAGGTTGTGGAGAAAGGGGAACCCTCTTACACTGTTGCTGGGAATGCAAGTTGGTACAGCCACTTTGGAAAACAGTGTGGAGGTTCCTCAAAAATTTAAAAATAGAGCTACCCTATGGCCCAGCAATTGCACTACTGGGTATTTACCCCAAAGACACAGATGTAGTGAAAAGAAGGGCCATATGCACCCCAATGTTCATAGCAGCAATGTCCACAATAGCCAAACTGTGGAAAGAGCCGAGATGCCCTTCAACAGATGAATGGATAAAGAAGATGTGGTCCATATATACAATGGAATATTACTCAGCCATCAGAAAAGATGAATACCCAACTTTTACACCCACATGGATGGGACTGGAGGAGATTATGCTAAGTGAAATAAGTCAAGCAGAGAAAGTCAATTATCATATGGTTTCACTTATTTGTGGAACATAAGGAATAACATGGAGGACATTAGGAGAAGGAAGGGAAAAATGGGGGGGGGGGAATTGGAGGGAGAGATGAACCATGAGAGACTATGGACTCTGAGAAACAAACAGGGTTTTAGAGGGGAGAGGGGAGAGGGGATTGGTTAGCCTGGTGATGGGTATTAAGGAGGGCATGTACTGCATGGAGCACTGGGTGTTATACGAATAAAATGGATCGTGTATCACTACATCAAAAACTAATGATGTATTGTATGGTGACTAACATAACATAATAAAATTAAAAAAAAAAAAAAAAAGATTACTGCTGCAGGTCCAGAGAGCACATCTTTGTACTCAGCCTACAAAGACAGGGAGCAGAAGGATGACTTTGAAAGTGAGAAAGAGCTCTTCATGTATTCATGGAGGGGAAAAGATGTTTCTCAGATGCCCTTCATTGGCCAGAACAGCTCACAGGTCCTTCCCTAGTTACAGGGAAGCTGGGTAAACAGCTATTTTTGTCTCCACAGTGAGAAGCAGGAAATGGAAAATAGGGTCAAAAATGGGTAACAGGTTATCACCCAAAGACCATGTGAAAATCTAGAATGTAATTCCTGGCTCAAAGGAATTTGCTCGCTTTAGAGTCAGATAGACTCTTCAAACACATTCCACATGGGCTGTGCCGATTTATACTTCCTCCAAAAATATAAAAAAATATGTCTCATGCCATCAGCAGCACCGGCATTACTGAATCCTCAAATAACCCTGTACCGTTTATGCTTTTATGAGCATCACCTTCATTTCCCAGAAGTCGAATGACTTTCCCAAGTCATAACCAAGAAGAGACTGAGCCATCGACCACCCCTTAAATCCAGGTCTTCTGTTAAGAAACCCACTGCTTCTTCTCTACTCTCAGCTGAAATCTGCCCAAAAAGTAACAGATAGTTTATGAAGACTGAACATACAATTGAAGAATTTCAATCTGAATTTTGTGACCAGTTGAAAACCCAGTGTAAGATTCAGTCCCCTCCGAGCAGAATCTCTGGTATTCGTGAAAACCTGCTTATAAGCTGTCCTTGTCTGAGCATCAGGCAAATAGATCTTGGGGACACTAAATGATCTGTCTATTGTGATCTACTCAGAATAGCTTTTATTCTTGAAGAGAAGATAAAAATCTCAAAGTGCTTTTATGCCTGTCATGTGATGCATGAAAAAAAGGAAAGGAAAAAAACCTACGAGGTTGGCAGAAGTGTTCAAATCTGTTGGATAAATGGTCACTGAGACTCAGAGAAATAAAGTGATCCAGATCAAATATATGAGCCAGAACCCATGTCTTGGGTTTTACAACATATAAGAAAGGAATACTAGACATTGGGGAAGGCTTCCTTGTCTCCTATATCAAAAACTTCCCAATGGTCTAGGCACTGGATGCAATAATAATTACAGCTCACACATACAGAGCATTTATTACATGCTAAGCACAGTTCTGAACCCTTTGCATTTTTTATTTTATTTCATCTTCACAATAGTCCTATAAGGTCGTGAATAAATCAGCTATTTCTGCATAACAAACAAACTTGCAGAGGTCTACAAGAGACACTTAATTCTCATTAACTTATATACGATTTGTCTATGGTGCAGTTGATCTAGGGTAGGCTCTGCCAGTCGTGGCTCTAAGCCAAGGACCGGGTTCAAGTTTGTTCTTGAATAATAATTATCTTATTATTTTTGACCAATGGATTTTCTGACAGAGGTCAAAAGTTCCCAAAAGAAAAACAGTAACACATGATGCCCTTGAGGCCTAGATTTTCTAAAGCCCCCATACTTATATGCATATTCTGTTAGCCAAAGTAAGCCACATGGCCAAGCCCAAGGTCATTTGGGGGAATCTGCTTCCCTAATGGAGGTTGAGGGGTAGAGGGTAACTACCTGCCGAACAATAATTTAATCTACCATAGGTGAATTTTATTATACCTCGTTTATAAATGAGTGAAGAAACTGAGACACAGAAAGGTTAAGAAACTCTTCCAAAGTCACACAGCTATAAAGTGCTAGAGTTGAGATGTAGAGATTCAAAGATGAATAAGATTCAGTTCTGTCTGGGACATGGTTCCCTGCCTTAATACTTGAATTTACATGACATAGTCAAAACATTTTTTTTAGATACTATATCAATTTTCAACTTTGCTTCACCATTCAGATCATAGCCAGCACTATCATCATTATGGGGAATTTACAGAGATCAGCCTACTCCGTGTGTTTGTGTGTGTGTGTGTGTGTTTGTGTGCGCGCATGCTGCATATGGTTCTGATTAACACAAATAACATCTGGCTTGAATATTGCACACTCATTGGACCTCACACACAAATAGTATTTTCTCAGTACCCTGGAGTGGGAATTGAAGTCGTTCCAGTGTCTTGCAGAAATTAGAGGCCTCCCACAAATAGAGAAATATCCCCTATCCATCTCTATCACAGAGTCTGATGGAATTGAGAATAGGGCATTGGATTTGATAAATAGGAAGCCATTGATTAAGTCCTCATATGAAATTCTCAGATGAAGTTTCATCTGACATACATTACTTTAGGGCAGTAGTTCTCATACTGTGGCCCCCTGGACCAGCAACACCAGCATTACCTGGGAACTTGAAAGAAATACAAATTCTCAGGTCCCACCCATGACTTACCAAATCAGAAACTCTGGGGTTGGGACCCAGCGATCTGTGTTTCAACAAGCTTTCCAGAGGCTTCTGATGCTGCTTCTAAATTTAAGAACCACTGTTCTAAGGGGCTCTAAGAACACAAAGAAACACAGCTGTGTACAGCATTCATGATCACTGACCCACTGGAAGGCTGATCGTTTTCTGCCGTAGCTTTCACATGCTTGGTTCTGGGAACTATGCCTTTATTTTACTGTCAGTACAATGGTTGGGTTTGCTTATAGCCTGCTTAGCTGCTGTCCTATAAAGACGACCCCATCTTATATTATCTTTGGCTCTGGTTTCTCTAGAGATGGAAAGTTTGCAATATTTTCCCATTTGAAAGGTATACAAATCATCCTGGATTGGATCCTGAATCTTTTTTTTCTTTTGCCATAAAGAACATTAGTAGGACAAGTGAGGAAATTTGACTAAGGTGTGGAGATTGGATAATAGCATTGTATCAGTGTTAATTTCCTGATTTTCACTATTGAAATGTGGTTATGTAAGAAAATGTGATTGTTTTTATGAAACCCATATTGTCATATTTAAACTTAAGGGAGCATTCTATTTGAACCTTACTCTCAAGCAGTTCAGAAGAAAGTGTGTGTGTGTGTGTGTGTGTGTGTGTGTGTAGAGAAAGAATGATAGAGCAAATAGGGTAAAATGTTAGCATTTGGAAAATATGAGTGAAGAATATGTAGGAATACTAGGCACTATTTTTCCAACTTTTTGGTATTATTTCAACACAAAAAGTTGAGAAAGGGAAATGGAGCAACCATAATGTATGTTCCATGTGTATGCAACTGATTTCACAGAATCTCATGTTTCACATTGTTGTGTTTTGGAACATCACTTTTGTCCCTCCAGGGTATCCGGATGTGGAGATGCCTATGGAGAGAGGGTGGGCACCAGGTGTGAGGAGAACAGGAGTATGGTTACTGTCACAGCTGGAAATGTCACTGTCCCCTCTGAACTTCTAGGGCATTTATTGTCTGTAATGCTTATTTGACAATATTTAGAAGTAGTTTAAGAACACAGCCTCTGGGGCCAAATGGTCAGGGTTCAAATCCTGCCTCTGTCTATTTTCAGACAAGCCCCCTTCTTATCTGAAAGATGGGGTTGATAATAGCAATGGGATAAAATAAATGTAGCATGTTAAGAACTGTGCAGAGCACAAGGTCAGTTGTTCAGTGAATGTTTACTGTTGTTATTATATCATGCCCGTCTTCATTATAAGTTACTTCATGTTTATGGTGACAAGTGCAGATAGTTGTATGTCCATGGTGAGCTCATGGTGTGTTCATCAAGTTTATCTGGTTCTCTCCAACTTTACACCTGATGAAACAGAAATCCCGAGAGGTGAAATAACTTGCCAGAGGTAACCCAGCTTGTCAGAGTGACTTCCCAATTCAAGTCATTTGTGTCTGGAATCATTTCTGCCAGCATGATGTCAAGGTTAGTGGTTTGGAAGAGCAGCCAGTTGGGCACTCTGGTTTTCCAGAGGTTTTCAGATGGGAAACAGCTTCACCTTTGGGTACCAGGCACCTCCTGAAGTGGGAATAATATTCTCACCAGAGTCATCAGAGTGAGAAAGTGCCAGGTACTGCAAGAGCACTGAACTATACTTCACTGTTTAAGCATTTGGTATTTTGTGAACAAAGGGAATTAAATTTACCCATTAACTTGGGCAAGTCACTTAACTTCTCTAAGCCCCGATTTCTGCATCCACAGGATGGGAGTAGCAGTATGCCCCTCCCAGTGTAGCAAACCAAGACCAAATGAGATGCCCAAGGGGGGAATGCATCTGGGGCCATGGGTGGTCAATGACTCTTGCTTCTTTACTCCAAAAACAAGGGGGTGGCGGACTTTTTGGCAGAGGAACTGATGGTAAAGATTGAGCTGGTGAAGACCAATAGGAAGGGGCTGGTGGAACATCACTAGCGCCAGTGGACCACTACCTAGGAGAAAAGCTTTCAATGATTCTGCCCTGTGAGAAGTCCAAAGGACCTACAATCATGTGACCTTTTCATTCACACATTCATGGAGATCTGCACCACCAATCAGATCTTCAAGGAAGCATCCAAAGTAGCCATATTTCTTTCTTTATCCACACAGTTTCAATCCTGTTGGGTTTCCCCTGCAATTAACCAGCTAATTGGAAAGGCATATGGTACAGAGTCAAGGGCATTGGTTTCAGACTGGGACAAATCTGGCATAAAACCAACAACTTTGAAATTGTGGGATTCTTGGCATGTTACTCAAGCTTTGTGAGGCTCAGTTTCTTCACTCATAAAAGGGCTCAGCTGTTCCTGCTTGGGGTCTCACGTGGTTGCTATCAAATGGGCCACTCACATGGCTACAGGCTGGGAGCCCAGTAGAGGATGTTGACCAGAGCACTCTCACATGGCCTCTCCAGCATAGTCACCTCAGTGTAGTTGAACTTCTGTATGTGGTGACTGGCTCCTCTAAGTCAAAAGAACCAGGTGGCCTTTTCTGACCTCCTACTGGAAGTCAGAGAGGATCATTTCTACCATGCTGTTCTAGTTGAATCTGTCATAAACCCACACAGAGCAGGGGAAAGGACATAGGTCCTATCCCTCGATGGAAGGACCATCATAGGATTTACAGACATGACTTAAAACTGCCACAGAGTAATACAATGTTCTAAGATTGTTGAGAGGATTAGATATACAATAATTGTAAGGTATTTTGCATATAGTATTATCGTTGAAATTTTTATAATTATTGGCTTATCACAGGATAATTGGGTGCTGCTTCTTTCATCAGTCAGAGAGATTGCTTGTTAATAAGAGAGAAACACAGTTAGATGGTGTCGTTTCTTCAAGCCACAGGTGTATAAAAACCTAGTCACTTGAATCCAGGCTAGCAACTAGTTGAATGCCATCGATTGCTCTGATGAATTGAGCAAATGCCTTCTCCAGGTCCCTCAGATGCATTGATCTCCTGCTTTCCTCCCCAGTGCTGTGTGAATGTCACTGAATGGTGAGAGGCTGACTAAATGGTCAGGGATATTGATTTTCTTTTCTACCACTTTTGAAAGCTCTTTGCTTACCAGGTGCTGAGCAAACATCAGGCAAATGGCAGACCACATAGAAATAGATCCAGTGAGGAGCAACAAAGGCAGTTATGGTTTTCTGAACATAAAGCTGGTTAAGCTTCAGATGCGCCCCCCTATCCACCTCTGGTTTTACATTGGAAAGCACACACCATTGTTCATACTTTATTATCTGCCAATTCATAATATAGCTTGCCCAGATGGTACAAAGTAGGATCGTGGAAAATACTTCCAACCAATCCATGGAGATTAGGCTCTAGCCCTGTCTGAGGAGAGCCAACTGAAGATTCAGGTGGACAATCTTAATAACAGATGCAGCTGTGCATTTCAGAGGATGGGGTGTTCATCCCAGATGTCCAAGTGCAAAATTGCTTATACTCTTGGAAATCTCAAGAAAGACCCATCTTAGTCTGTCTCAGTAGTGACAACACAGAATTTCTTTAAAAGAAAGGACATTCTAGAATCCACTCATCAACACTATATTGCTATTGACAACCAAGGAACCTGAGGTATGTTTAACTCCACTCAGAAAAAAAAAATGCCAGGGGTTCCCTCAGGCAGTCAAAGGGGGTACAGATTGGAAATCACCTGCAAACTCGCACCATTGGAAGGAAACCAATGACAAAGGGTAGAGAGGGATGTGGAGATTTTGGTTAGCTCTGTTCCCACTATGCATTCCCAGAGAATTTGCTTCAAGGAACAACAAAGGAGAATCTCCAAAGAATGATACTTTCTACTGATCTTGACAGATTTTCTAAATTTCAGTGGATTATTGTTTTTGGCAGAAGAGGATGAAACCATGTTCATTCTTGGGCTTGGTTTTAAGTTTTTGTGGTGTTCTTAAGGAAAAGACCATCATAGGGGGGTTTGCCAAGCTCTGTCTTTGGAGCACGTTCTCAGCACTTAGTTTGAAGAACATCCATTTTATCCACAACTGCAGATGAGAATGGGATGCTGTGCTTTCATTTCAAACCAGAAAACAAATTTGCTTTTCTATCCAATTTCTAGAAGGAGTAAAAAGAGGAAGCCACCTCATCTTACTTTATGACAAAGGAATTCCTTTGTTTTCCCTGAGATGAATAGTACAGTTGTCTTAAAGCATTGAGAGAAGAGAAAGAAAAATTAGGTCTAAATGTCTCCATTCTGCATATATGACCTTGGGTTCAGGGACAGAAAACTTCAGGTGGGGCAAGCAGTCATTTCTACCTGTCCCTGAGCTCAGGCCCACTTCCACCCCTGAGGTCTCTCTGGACTCAGCTTCTTTCTTCTGAGAAGAAACTTGGTTTTGTTGCTGCTGTTTTTGTTTTAAAGTGACCATTTTGCCTATTGTTGGGATCATTTCAGGAAAGGAACAACCCTGAAGAAGATTCCCATTCTCTTCGATCCATTTTTTCTTTTTTAAAAATCAAATAAGGGGCGCCTGGGTGTCTCAGACGGTTAAGCATCTGCTTTCAGCTCAGGTCATGATCCCGGAGTCCCGGGATCAAGCCCCACCTGGGATAGTGCCCTGTGTCTGGCTACCTGCTCAGGGGGACTTTGCTTCTCCCTCTGCTCCTCACCCTGTTCATGCTCTTTCTCTCTCACACTCTGTGTCTCTCTCAAATAAATAAATAAAATCTTTTTTTAAAAAATGATTAATCCCATCTTAAAAATCAAACAAATACCTATCGAGTTCTCGGAACTGAGAAACAAAGGGGACAGGACTCGTACCTTCATTGTATGTTGTCGGGAAGCCAAAACAAGTCACTTCACTCACAGAAAGATTAAGACACAGTGTTGTGATTCAAAGTAAAAGTCTCAAAACTCTAGTGAGTCCAAGTTAGTCCAAATTGACAACAGAACTTCTAGCAAATTGCCCCTCCTTAAAATTCAAGATAGCACTCCCAAAAGACTGTAAGAATGTTCACATAGCATTTTGCTTTTGAAGTGATTTTACTGGATGCATCAAGACATACCATGTATTTTTTGTCACAAATATTGCATATTTTTTAGGGACATCTATTCAACAATTAAAATAATAAGACTTTCTTCTAGAAGGCTCCTTGAAGCTACAGAGCACTTTTCAGATTTCAAAAATTAGCCGTGTAAAAGTGACCCAATTGTACAGCATGAAATGAAGCATGACATAGCTTTTTAAAATGCTAACTCTGTATATACAATCTGGTGACTTCCCCTTGCTTGTGTAACTGTGGACTGGTCCAATTCATGTTCAGAAGTGGAAAAAAAAAGTGAATAGAAATCAGACCCATCAGGGAATAATGGTATGATGTTCACATTTAAGAGAGGTGGGGGTAGAAATGATAATAGTTGGACACATGGGTGGCTCAGTCATTAAGCGTCTGCCTTCGGCTCAGGTCTTGATCCCAAGGTCCTGAGATTGAGCCCTACATCGGGCTCCCTGCTTGGCGGGAAGCCTGCTTCTCCCTCTCCCACTCCCCCCTGCTTGTGTTCCCCCTCTCTCTGTGTCTCTCTCTGTCAAATAAATAAATAAAATCTTTATTAAAAAAAAAAAGAAATGGTAATAGTACCCTCACGTATCCACCTCTCTATAAAGGCAAAACTGTAATAGGGAAATGACAGGTACAAAAATATATTTTTACATTTGGTTTTGTTTCCCCCAAGAAAATTACAATTTAATGGCGGATACACCAAAGCATGGGAAACATCCAATGCTCTAAATGACTATTCAAGTCACAACTGTGTGTTTAAACAACCCTTTTGCGAAGGAGTTACCAAATATAATGTTGGCTGTTCTCAGAAAATGTAGCAGATATTCAAGAATGGGGAGGGTGTGAGCAATGGTTTGTGCTTCATATTTTTCCCAGTTTTATTGAGATATAATGGACTTACGGCACTGTATAAGTTTAAGGTGTACAGCATGATGGTTTGACTTTCGTACATTGTGGAATGATGACCACAATAAGTTAGTTAGCATCCATCATCTCATAGAGATACAATAAAAAGAAAAAAAGAAAAAAAAGTTTCAGGGAAAAAAGAGAAAAAAACCCTTTCTCTTGTGATGAGAACTCTTAGATTTCCTCTCTTAAGAACTCTTCTTTATACCTATAACAGTGTTAACTGTCGTCATCATGCTGTACATTACATCCCCGGTACTTATTTATCTTATAACTGAAAGTTTGTACTTTCCTCCGATTCTCCCTCTCCCCACCCACCTCCACCTCTGGAAATAACAAATCTGATCTCTTTTTCTGAGTCTTTTTTTTTTTTTAAGATTCCACATATAAGTGAGATCATACAGTATTTCTCTTTCTCTGTCTGACTTATTTTACTTAGCATAATTCCCTCAAGATCCATCAGGAAACCCTGCCATTTGTGGCATACACACACACACACACACACACACACACACACACACACACACGCCACAACTTCTTTATCCATTCATCTGTTGATGGACACTTAGGTTATTTCCATGTTTTGGCTGTTGTGAATATGCTGCTATGGACATGGGCATGCAAGTATCTTTTCAGGTTAATGTCTTCATTTCCTCTGGATATATTCCTAGAAGTAGAATTGCTAGATCATATGTTAATTCTATGTTTAATTTTGGGGCGATCCCCCACTACTGTTTTCCATAGTGGCTGCACTGGTTTACATTCCCACCAACAGTTGTGCATCAATATTTTGACACAAAAACATTAAGATGTGAGTGCAAGTGCCCTGTGCAAGAGACATTATGGGCACACATGAGGGTTTGTAAGGAGAGTAGCCTGGCCAGATCATGTGGAAGGACTGTGGCATGCAGATGTAGGCTGAACAGATGGGCTGAGGATATTCTGGCACCCTGAAGTCAGGGCTAAAGCATTGCTGCATTCTAGAGAAAGAAATGGTGCTCATGACTACAGAGAAGACTAGAACTTGGCCACTGTGGAGAGTGAAAGTGATCTCCCTATTGGACACTCTGTCTTACTTACCAATCTCTGGTTGAGGAGAGGAAATGGGCAAGGCAACCATGTGTAGGACTGAAGAAACAGCATTGTTCTTTTGGTCAGATCTATCCCAAGCTCCTAACTCTGTAATGATAATCTTTATATCTTATATAGCCCCAGTTTTTGAGTCACACCCAGCCATTGGGTCTTTCCCATTGAGGCCCAGAAATAATGTTGCAGAGACAAGCCATCCCTCTGTTCCACCTTCGAATTCCTGACCCACAGAATCTGTAAGCATCATAAAGTGTTGCTTCAAGCTATGTCTTGGGATAATTTGTGATTGCAGCAACAGTAGCTAGAACACAGACATTGACCTCCTGACTCACTGTTGGGTTGTCCTTGGTTCTGCCCATTAGTTTAATCACCTTCTCAGATACAATGTTAGAGATGCACAGTTCTTTACCAAGTTCCAAATGTGTCAAGGACTTGCAGTGTTAAGATGGAATCTCTCCCCATGCCCACTGCATATTTCTCTGACACTCTGAACAAATGAAGTGGTTGAAAATTGCAATCTGCTGGATGTACCACCACTGGGGTTCTTCCTGCTTCTGCTCACACAAATGACACTCCACCTCTGTGATTGATGGCTCCCAAAATGAAACAAGCCACCACCAGTCTCTATCTCCCTTCTGTCAGTTGTGTATTTTGGGAATGGAAGTTTCTTGGGAAAAGTGGAAAAGAAGTATTGGCCAGGGACAGCTGAGGTGGAGTGTGGGAGAGGTATACACAACAGCTTTCTCAGTGGTTAATAGAGACCTTTTTTTCTGAGTGAAATAAGTCAATCAGAGAAAAACATGTATCATATGACCTTACTAACATGAGGAATTCTTAATCTCAGGAAACAAACTGAGGGTTGCTGGAGTGGTGGGGAGTGGGAGGGATGGGGTGGCTGGGGGATAGACATTGGGGAGGGTATGTGCTATGGTGAGTGCTGTGAACTGTGCAAGACTGTTGAATCACAGATCTGTACCCCTGAAACAAATAATACATTATATGTTTTTTAAAAAAAGGAAAATAGTAGGAAGGGAAAAATGAAGGGGGGGAAATCAGAGGGGGAGACGAACCAGGAGAGACTATGGACTCTGAGAAACAAACTGAGGGTTCTAGAGGGGAGGGGGGTGGGAGGATGGGTTAGCCTGGTGATGGGTATTAAAGAGGGCACATACTGAATGGAGCACTGGGTATTATACACAAACAATGAATCATGGAACACTACATCAAAAACTAATGATGTAATGTATGGTGATTAACATAACAAAATAAAAAATGTTAAAAAAAACAAATTGGAAAGGAAGAAGTAAAATTATCTTGACAGATTATTAAAAAATAAAATTAAATAAATAAAATAAAATGTACACAGTGGGGCAGAGCCTGAGGATGATCATATCAGATTTTTCACTGAAAGATTATCTTGTTTCCAGGACATTACCTAGACGGGCCACAGAATATGTTATCTCTACAGCTTCACTGACCTAGTGCCTGGTAGCAGGTCCTTCTAATTCTAACACTGGTTGAACTGGCAGCCCTACTCTTCATGGTAGTGGGCGTTCTCTGGGTACTCTATATCTCCATCAAATTCCTTCATCCCTGCAGAGATATCTTCATTGGACAAGTAATCAATCATCAGCCTCATCTTCCAGCATGAATATTAGCTCCCTTGCTGCATGTGGTAGGGAGAACAATGGTCCCCAAAGATGTCCACGTCTTAATCCCTAGAAGCTTCAAATATGTCATGGGCACATGGCAAGGCATATAGTGGCAAACAGCTGACTTTAAGATAGGGAGAGTATCCCGGATTATCAGGGTGGGACCAGTGTCATCACAAAGGTCTCCTAGGAGGACAGCAGAAGAGGAGGTCAGAGTGACACTGTGGAGAAGAGTTTGATCTACTGTTACTGCCTTTGAAGCTGGAGGAAGAAGGCCAGGAGCCATGAAATGCAGACAGCCTGTGGAATGCAGAAAAGGCAAAGAAATGGATCCTCTCCTGGAGCACCTAGAAGAGCGCAGCCCTGTGGACACCTTGCTTTTAGACTTTTGACCTCCAGCACTGTAAGAGAATGTATTCGTGTTGTTTTAAGCCACTAAGAAAACTAAGATACTGCAGAATGAAAACTGTTTTCTCCTTGCGTTTGTCAGAGGGCAGATCTAAGTGCACGTTGGTCCTGTACCTTCCAGGAGCAGTATTGCAAAGTCGAGGTATTATTTTCTTTGTTTCTTCTGCATCGCTGTGCTGAGGCTCGTTAACACTGCATCGCTGGGTGCTCTGTGCATAAGCCGACATGTATTAGGAATCAATCACTCTGACCTTTATTCCTTGTTGGTGTTTTGTCATTTGTGGGCTGCTTGGCTTGACATATGAATTACACTCTAGCTGCCTGGTGCAGGGGATGCAGTTACCAGCCCCCAAATATTTCAGACATATGCCAAGTGCAATTTCAACACACATTTTCTTTGCCACCCTGTCAACCTGGGATTGTTTCACTGGCAACTAATGAAATACCAAGAGGAGGAAGGAATTGGCAAGGCATCACTGTTGACAAAGGGGCTAACCTTTGAGGATGATAAAAAAATAGATGCCCTTTAAGAAGAAAGAGCAAAGGAAGTGAATCTTCGCTCTTCTTTAACTCTTTAGTCTATTGTCCCAATCCAAAGATCAAACCTTCTTCAGAGCTTGTTAAAGAAAAGGAGACTATGAATTTTCAAGGCCCCATTTGTATTCTGTAACAGGCAGCTCTTGGTTTATTCCCCCGATGGAAACTCACAATGAAACAATACTTCAAACTTTGTCGTAACAAATAAATGGTAAGTGTGTCCCTCCGTGCTGCAGACATGCCAGGCATTAAGAATGCCTAGAAGCACACAATTTCGGGAGGGTTTTTCACTATGCCCTCTCACCTCCTTTGTCTTAATCCTACCCCTTTTGGCGGCACCCAATTCTGAGCCCTGGAAACTGCCCAAGAGTTTCAAAATTACCTTTTTCATAAACTCCCATTCCTTGCCTGCATTTCAACTAGCTTCACAGAGAAAAACCATCTAATGAAGGAGTTCATGTGTAAGCGTTGGTAAATGGTAACCCCTGGATGTGTTGCTGGTCCCAGAGGACTCATTTTCCAAATCTTTTCAAATAGAGACATAATCAACATGGGTAATGAAGGCTTCGATTTCAAGCTTAACTCTTCATGGCTGGAATTCAGTCAGTGTGCAGGTGTTCAGGGGAGGTGATTTGGGTCCCTGGAAGCTTTCTCTGGGCCCCTCAAATCACACCATTTATACCACAACTCCTAATTCTGCCCCTGCTTCTTCCTTCTCAGAGGAGATGGATTCCATAGCCATATTATTCATCACAATTATAGACAATAATATTTATAGTATGTCTCATAGTTCCCAACAAAGGAAGATTATCTCACGTGATCCTCACTGTGAAGCCTTGTACAATCAAGAATTCCATCATCTCCATGATATACATCAAGGGTCAACAAACTTCTTCTGTGAAGGGCCAGAGAGCAAATGTACTGTGAGCCATATGGTCTCTGTTGCAAGTACCTAAGTCAGCCCTTGAAGTGGGAAAGCAGAGGCAGCATGTGAACAGGAGAACACAGCTGTGTCCAACAAACAATATTTACAAAAACAGGCAGCAGGCTGGATTTGCCAATCCCTGCTGCTCTAGAGGAAGAAAACATGATCCAGAGAAGCTGAGGGACCCACTTCAGAACACACACAAATAAGGAGCAAATCAACCCAGGACCTGAACCCCGTGCTTTCTGACTCCAAATCTAGTGCTCATTCACTGCACCAAATTGCATTTGGAGCATGGTCTTTAGCACTTGATAGAGTTGTGACTTTGGATCAAGTCACTCGAAATCTCCACCCATTCCCTCTTTCCCCCACGCACATTTGTGAGGTGGCAGCTGGGACTGGGACACCATCATCACAATGCAGTCATGGAAACAGTGAAGGTAGCTGATCCACAGAACCAAACCAGGCCATAGACAGGATAATTTGTGAACCTTCATTGCATATTCAGTTGGATTCATCCATTCCTTCCAGAAGCACATTATTGAGCCCTTCCTCCAGCACAGGATGGGGACTAGGCAGCCCAGACACATCTTCACTCAGCATCCTCCTTCTGGTTCACCAGCAGAAGCAGACCAGGCACCAGCACCATGGTGGGAGTTTTGCTGGGGACAAAGCTTTGGGAAGCTATGCCCCTGGGCTGTGTTGGAGCCATTCATTCCCAGCTGGGCACCATGAGCACCTTCTCAGTGGATACTGCTGGCTGTTCTTCACCTTCACCTCCAGGTGTCTCCCCGGGAAGGTGGAGCACTGGGTGGGTTAGTCAGGTGGGAGGTGACTGGTTGAGCCACAGCTGGAGTGGACAGGGGCCAAGCCTTCATCTCACTCCTTGTCTCAGTCTCATTTGTCCTCCCAGAAACCTCTGTTACACAGAGGTCCTTCTGCCCACCTGCGATAGGAAACAGCGTTCCACATGGCGAAGGCAGGCTCTCTTTGACTACACTGTGTATGTGCCCAAAGTTATGAATATATTAAAGCAACAGGTTTGCTTTGCTTCTTTTCCATGCTCATGTCTCAAAAGAACCTCCTTGAGAGGACCATGTCATTTTGGCCAAGGACAGTGTTTACAGGTCCTTGGGACCCTTGGCATCCCTGGGAAATTGTCCTTTCAAACATACCCCAGTCTAACCATCCTTTCCTCAACATCTGGCATAGTACCTACCATCCTTTAATACCCTTTTCCTTAATACAGTCCCCTAAATCCAACCCATGACAGTCTTCCACCATCCTGGAAATAGGAAAATGGGAAGACTGAGATCACGCTAAAAGCACAACCCCAAACCCAATACACACATTCCAACAAACATGGGAACTGGAATTTTACCTTCTAAAGGCATTTCCATAGGTTGAATTTGCACTTTGCTCAGCTAGAAACATCTTCTGATCCCTCTTTAATTGCACTGACTTATGATATATCTTGTATACAGTGCTTCAGAGGATAGATACCAATTTGTTAATATCTTGTCATTGAGACGCAGTAACCGGAACTGTGACCAGTGGCATGCAGCCATATCCTCTTTCCTCAATTGATTGTCTTCATTCTTGCAAGATGGGCAAACCTCCCTAAATGAGGGCAATCAATACAGCGCATTCAGCCATAATTGTGGCTTAACTTGCTGTTCTTTGGAAAGTTAAGCCCTGTGATTTGCCTGTAACTGGGCTTTCTGAAAAGGCATCCCTGCATGCTCAAGAGGGAAATTAAGCAGCCAGACTCCTGCCTGCTCTGCCCCTCCAGCGACTGACCTTCCTGCGTCACATCCTCCCTCCCCAGGCCCCTCTCATCTCTAGATCCCTATTTGGATCATGACAACCAAGGCCAGCAGTGGGTGGTAAAGCAGATGAGCTAGAGTATCTGAGCTTAGGAGTGGCCGCTTTCCTCTGTAATCTTCCACATCACCCCCAGCAATGGCTTTTCTGTGTCTCTTGTTTGATGAGCTGTGTTCAGCTCATCAGTTCAAACACTGAGATAACACACTGCTTTGGAAAGATGAAGTCAAAAATGGGTGGAGCTGTGCTCTTCCTGCAGGTGGGTCTTCTGCATTCAGGACACACATGGGAATGGACTCTAGCTGGTTTCTTTTGCAATGTTTAATCTGTCTTTAACTAGCTAAGAGCAGTAAGAATGAATCAAAAGGGCCTGGGTTGCTTTGGAAGGCACCATCCCACTGCCTTTCCATGGGACCTGAAATATAACATTGGCAATAATGATAGTAGCAAATGCAGGCATTTATTGAGTATATACTATGGGCCAAGGGTCTATATGAATAATCTCATTTGATTTTCTCCATAATCCAAATTATGAAGTAGGAGCTGAGAAGCAACATGGCCCAGGAGGGAAGCATGCAGACCATACAGCCAGATCGCTGAGGTCTCCTACAAGTTTCCAAGGGCTGCCATAACCAAGTATCACAGACTGGGGGGCTTAAACAACAGAAATGTATGCCTCACAGTTCTGAAGCTAGAAGTCCGAGATCAAGATGTTGGCAGGGCTGGCCATGAGGGAAGGATCTGTTCTAGGCCTCTCCTTGGCTTGGAGATGGCTGTCTTGACCTTGTATCTTCACAGCATTCCCTTCTGCGTGTCTGTATCCAAATTTCTTCTTGTTGTAATAGGACACCAGTCATATGGGATTAGGCTCATCTTAATGACCTCATTTTAACTTAATGACCTCTTTAAAGACGCTATCTCCAAATATGATCACATTCTGAGGTACTGGGGGTGAGAACATCACCATGAGAATTTTTAGGGGGACACAATTCAGCTCAGAACAGGTACGAACCATGGCTCTACCTTTGGCTACCTGTGTGACTCACAATACACAACTCACAATACACTTACTATTTCCTGCCTTGTTTCTTAAGCCCCCATGAAGTTGCTGTGAAAAACAGCTGAAATACTATACCTGAAATATTTACAGTCAGCCCTCAATAAATGTTAGTTGGTATCAGGTCTCATCCCCATTTTATAGGGGAGCAAACTGAGCCTTAAATAGGTCCAGTAGCTTGTAGGAGATCTCACAGCCAGTCAACAGCAAGTGCATCAGGGCCTATAACTTAGGTCTGCTTGTCCCAAAGACCAAGCTCTCATCCATAATGCTATCCTGCCTCTTTTTCCCCAACATTTTCTACTGAATTGAAGTCAATATTCTGCTTAAATAGAAGGAAAGCTATAGCTTCCTTTCCAGGAGATGAAGAGCAGCCCAATCCATTTAAACTCTCCCACCCTAGCAGCTCAAAGCTCAAAGGGAAATTCCCCCGGTGTGCCCCTGGCATCTCATGAGAGGAAGAACAGAGCCTGTCCCCATTGGCCGCTAACTCTGTAAGCACATATCCAAAAGGACTCAGGTCCTCTCCCCTCCCCAGGAGACTGACACCAGGGAGGACGATCAGGTCAGGAGCCAGTGGGGACTCCTGACTGCAGCCTTAATCCTGCGTCCCATGTGGACTGATCTTCAAGCCCGCCTGCGGGTGTCCTAGCTAACACATGTTGGGCGTGATGTTTCTGGAATAGCTATTTTTGTTTTGGTTTAAACTATCTGGGGGGGAAGGGGGAGTCCTTAGCCCATAATAAAAACTAGGTAATTTATTGTGCAAATTAAGAGGTTTGTAATAAACAGAAGATCCACATTCCTTGGAAACATTGCTGTAGTCTTGTGCCTGCCCACACACCCCCCACCCCACACCCCAGCCGACTGGCACCACCCCTCCCAGCTAGCACTAGGGGAATACAGAGAGATGATTTTTTCGTGAGTAAATGGAATGTATTTTCTTATGGATGTGAGTTTCTTCTCTTGCAGAGAGAGCCTTCGATGTTGGTTATAGATACTCTGTCCTTTGCTCTCATCTATAGTTTGATTTCGGTTCCCCTACCTGAGCTGTATCAGAACGAGGACAAGAGAGACAAGGGAGGCACAGAGGAGCCCCCAGCACACAGTTTCTCAACCCCAGCTTAGGAATCAAGTACCTGGAAAGCTTTAAGAGACACTGAGGCCAGGCCCACTCCCAACGACTCATTTGACAAACTCCCCCTGCAATTGTGCAACCAGCCAGGCTTCAGACCCGCTGCTTCCCACCCAGAGGCGTCGCCCGATGCACCACAGACCCAGAGGGAGGGTTGGAGTTCCAAGCTCTGCAGGTTCTCAGCCAGGACCCTCAGCACAACACCACCCCCCACCCTGCCCCAGGGTCGGGGTGGGGGGCCTCTTAAGGCACATGTACCTGGGCGATCAGAGTAGCCACCTTAGGGTGTCTGAGAGCCATATTTTTTAAAAGTTCCCTAAACTCTCATGTGTCCTTAGTGAGCATGCAATTTGATGCAAACTTTCTGGAGGGCATTTGACAATAATGGCCCTGTGGAAATTTAAAATCATAGTCATTGGCAATCCCGCTGCTTATAATTTATCCTTGGAAAACATCACCAGGGCGCACACCCCCGTTTGTGAAGGTACTCACTGCAGCCTTGAGTAGAACTGCAAAACAGCAACAAAATATGCAACAAACCAGAGTATCCTTCAATAGGTGACAAGATCATTAAATTTGCCTTAACCACACAATGAAATAATGTGCATCTGTTGAAGAGAATGAGTTTTCATTAAGAACAGTGTATGTTTCTTGATCCTTTTGTAGTAAATTTAAAACAGATACTACCAGATGTTATATCTATATTACAATAGATACAGATATTATAACATAGGTATTATAGGTATTATATATAATATATAGATACTATCCCATATAGGTATTATATATGTAAATCTACTGGTTACATATTATAAAATATATCTATATGTAGATATTAAACATATGAATAGGGACACCTGGGTGACTCAGTTGGTTAAGCATCGGACCCTTGGTTTCAGCTCAGATGATGATCTCAGGGTCTTGAGATTGAGCCCCTAGTCTGCCTCCACACTCAGCATGGAGTCTGCTTGGGACTCCCTCTGCCCCTCCCACTTTTGCTCTTTCTCTCTCTCTTCTCAAATAAAATAAATAAATCTTTAAAAATATATAGAGAGAGGTATCATCCATCAATATTGTATACCTGCATGTATAAATATATACATATATAAATCTCTCTTTCAAATTTATGACATTGTATCAGTTTCCTATGACTACCATAACAAATTAGCACAAACTTGGTGGCTTAAAACAACTTCTACTTATTCTCTCATGGTTCCGGAGGATGGAAGTCCAAACTCAAGAGGTCAGCAGGGCTGCCGGGGCTCTAGGGGAAAGTCCTTCCCTGCGTCTTGCAGCTTCTAGAGGCTGCCAGGATTCTTGGGCTGCAGCTGCTTCATTCCACCTACACCTTCACGTGGACTTCTGCTTGTCTCTGCGTGTGTCTCTCCCCAGTGGGTCCCTTCTGCTTGTCTCTGCGTGTGTCTCTCCCCAGTGGGTCCCTTCTGCTTGTCTCTGCGTGTGTCTCTCCCCAGTGTGTCTCTTATAAAGACACTGGTCATTGGATGTGTGTCATTGGATTGAGGGCCCACCCCGATAATCCAGAATGCCTTCATCTCAAGATCTTTAATTACAGCTGCAAAACCCCTTTTCCAAATAAAGTCACATTCACAGGTTCCAGGGATTTGGATGTGAGCATATAATTTGGGGGGATATATAGTTGGGGGGACATATATTTTGGGGGGAACATTCAATCTACTGCATATAAAAGAATCATGCTAAATATACCCCTTTTTAAAAAAAACTCCCTCGTTCTATGTATGTGTATGAGTGCATACAAATAAATATTTTCTGGAAGGACTCACAAGAAGTTATGAAGAGTGGTCACCTTTGAGGAGAGAGCTATTTGAGAGCAAGGAAGGAAAGAGGAGGATAAATGTTCCCTTCCCATTATATAACTTTCTGGACTGCTTTAATTTCCTAACCATGACCATATGTTACCTTCTTTTTTCCTTTTTTTTTTTTTTTCCTACGTCAACAGGGATTCTCAGGAAGTGGGGGAAGAATTGTTTTTTTCTTGTCTTCTTTCCTACTTCTCCGCTTGAAAACAATTTTTATTTAATTAAAGAAGCAGTTCACCCAGGGGATTCGGATGTCCAGCCCAATCAGAGAATGGGTGGTCCAATCCGACCCTATCCTTCCCCAGAGAGAGAACCAAGATCGAGGGCAGGACAGGCACCAGGAGAGCTGGAGGCTAAGGGGTAGTAGGCATCTCCCTGCCTCATCGCCTGGGGCTGACATCTTCAGAGGTTGGCCGCAAAGCTTCACACTGCAGATCTCTCTACTGAGTGAGGATCTCGAAGCCTGGATTCCACCAGGGCCTCATCACAATTCTGAGAGGTAGAAATAGGCTTTTGACAGAGGAAGAAAATTGGCTTCCAAGACACTGTCAACCTTGAGGCAGGTTGGAATCCCCTGGAGAGTCTGATGTGGTCCAAGTGTGGCCTGCGCATGGGGGTTGCTGAGGCTCACCAGGTGACTCGATGGGCAGTCCAGGTAGAGGACAGCTGACCTGAGGACCGGGAAGGGAATGGATGTCTGTGGACATTTTTTTCTGTGCCAGGAACTATGCTTCACAGCCATTCCACAACAGGTGACCCCACTCGTTCCTGAAATCAACCCTCAGAAGGAGTTATGCTCATTCTGGTGGAAAGGAAACAGATCTCAGAAATAGCACTATTAGGCTCAAAGATACAGAGTTAGCAGGGGCAGATGCAGGTCTCAAACCCGCATCTGTGGCACCACAATCCAGATCTCCTGACTCCTGATCCAGAGGTCTTCCTACAAAACCTCATGGCTTCCATGGGTGACTCTCCCCCATTTCGCTTATTAGGGGCTCCAGTCCTGAAAGTGGGGAAAACTCAGAGACGTTCCACTTTGCTAACTGCTCAAAAGTTTGCCATCAGAAAATCTAGAAAAGCAAAAACAATCACACATTATCTATTCGAAAATGCATGGGTTTTGAATGCATTTTACAACCTCTCTCAGCAAATGACAAGAGTGACAAAAATTGTATTGCCTTAGGCTGGTACATCAAAATGTGCAGAATAGGTGTTGGCCACTACAGGAAACTCCTGGAGACAATGGTGGAGCACTCTTTCAAGAAATGCTGATCACCAACACGCTTGATGGCACAGAGGATGATGTGGTGTAGGAAAACACAGACGTGGAACATTCTGAGTTAGACTCCAAATGTGCAACAGGTTTTTTTAAAGATTTTTTTATTTATCTATTTGACAGACAGAACGCAAGTAGGCAGAGTGGCAAGCAGAGGGAGAGGGAGAAGAGCAGAGAACCTGATGTGGGGTTCGATCCCAGGACCCCAGGATCATGACCTGAGCCTAAGGCAGACGCTTAACTGAGCCACCCAGGCACCCCTAAATGTGCAACAGTTTAGGAATATCCCAACCAATTTATTTCCCAACATTGTCCCTCTATTTTTTTTTTTTTTTTTGCAAACTGTTATATAGGGTTAAATAAATCTTTGTCCAAATGGAACTATGAGAGCACTTCATGTACAAAATAAAGTTTACAAATGAGAAGGAAGCACTGTGACAGAGTTTAATTCTCAGGAACTGTGGTAATTTCCTAGGGTTGAATTAGTTTAATTCTTTGTGGTTGTATTAGTTTCCATAACGAAGTACCACGAACTGGGAGGCCCAACACTATTGAAATTAATTCTCTCACAGTTCTGGAGGCCCGAAGTCTGAAGCCACATTGTTGGCATGCCACGCTCCCTCTGAAATCTCTGGGAGTGGATCTCTCCTTGCCTCTTCCAGCTTCTGGTAGACCCACAAGTTCCTTGGCTTGTAGTAGAATAACTCCATCCTCTGCCTCCTCCCTCTTCACATGGCTTCACTTTCTGTGTCCATATGTCTTCCTATGGCATTCTCCTTTTGTGTCTGTCTTTTTCTCATGAGAACACCAGCCATGTTGCTTTAGGGGACCATCTTCCTGCAGCACGACCTCCTTTTAACTAATTACATCAGCAACAACCCTTTTCCCAAATAGGGTCACATTCTGAGGTACCGGAGGTTAGGCCTTCAATATATCTTTCAGAGGGATATAATTAAACTCATGAAAATGGTAAAGAAAATAATTCTTGGTGGTACAGAAAATGAGAGTGTGACCCAATCTACAGCATCATAGGTTTAAAATTTCAGTATTTTCACCAACATGTCAATTTTGTGTTTTGTTTCTTTTCTTGTGCTCACTCTAAGCTAATTTGTTTCACCCTTTGGAGGCAGGTTTCTCATATTGCTCCTCATTCTCCTGGCCCCTCTCCTGCCCCACACAGTCAATGCTAATTAGCATCTGTTTAATTATCAGCCCAGCGGGAAGTGATCCAGGCCCTGATCCTTGGAGAGTTACATTCACGGTTAAGCTGTCCCAGATACTGGAAGGTTAACTGTGTTCTGTACCTTAGGGAGGGGCAATGTGGCTTAGTGGAAAGTACACAGCATTTAGAATTGGTCAGCCCGTGTGACTCCGCCATGTTTTCAAACGCTGAACAATGGCCACTAAACCTCCTTTCCTCAGCTGTAACCGTACTCTCTCCACAGTCTTGTTGAGAAGATTCTATGTAGTGAAAGTACCTTGTTAACGAAACTTGTAAAATAGAACGCAAATGTGCAGGGATAGTATCTGCCTCGTTTTAGAATGGTCTGTAACTGGTACATTGTAGATGCACAAAAACATTTGTTGACTGAAAATTCTTAATTGAAGAGAAATACTACAAGAGGGAAGGAAAGTGGGGGAGTCTCTTGAGTAAAATTTGTTCTATGCACATGTGTCAAACTAAGATTTAAAAGTTAAACCAGAATTGCAAAATATCCATCTGTTTCTAATAAAATAATTCCCAGTAACAAACACTCCTGCTTTCTTATGTTTTTTATTTGTATAAATGTTTAGGTCAATGGACTAACTTGGGTGAGCAGTCTACAATGAAATACCTAAGCTAACTGTACATTATTTTTTGAGAAGGCAAGAAACTATGGTTAAGTTGCATGCCATTGGTGCCACATTGAAGTGGTAATGAAAGGTATCATGTGTGAGGGGCGCCTGGGTGGCTCAGTTGGTTAAGCGACTGCCTTCGGCTCAGGTCATGATCCTGGAGTCCCTGGATCGAGTCCCACATCGGGCTCCCTGCTCGGCGAGGAGCCTGCTTCTCCCTCTAACCCTCCCCCCTCTCATGTACTCTCTCTCTCTCATTCTCGCTCTCTCAAATAAATAAATAAATCTTTAAAAAAAAAAAAAAAAAAAAAAGAAAGGTATCATGTGTGAAAGATTACAATTCAGAGGAGGAGGAGGAAACAATAAAAGTGACCTTTTAGTTATAACGTGAGGAAGGAATTTGAACACTAGGAAATACTTCTCTGATATTAACAGCTTTATCACATATAGCATTATAACACTGAAGTCTTCTGCAGAGGTCTTTAAAAATAGTTTATAATCTCATCTTTCTGCTAATGCCAATTTCATTAATAATAGAAAACAATCCAAATGACCAGTAAAAGGGAGATTATTGGGTAAATTATGGTACATTATTCTATGGGATATTCAGGTAGCTATTAAAAATTAAGTTATGAGAGCTACAGAGCAACATATTAAAATTCCTAAAGTAGGATACTTAGTGAAGAAAGAAAGCATACTTTTATCTATAGCTCAATTACTTTTATGCAAAAATTAGGTTTAAATGCAAATTAGCATTGAACAAGAACCCAGAAAGATTAAAGCAATTTATGGTATTCCATGGTATCATTGGTGGGGGGGAATGAAAACTATTCTCCAGTTATTTGTGTGTAACAAGTAAAAATATATGTTTAAAAGGTGTTCTCTCTCTCTCGGAATTGTAACTGTGATCTTCGTTAAGGACATGAAGATAAACTAAAAGGCTCAGAAAGGCCTGCAGTCTTAGGATTTTTAATTTTTAGTAACACTAGATGACAAGATTACAGACACCTACGTCATGCTTCGGCGCTTCTGGGTTGCAAGGAGGGGTGATGTCGAGAAAGCGCAGCATTCCAAAGCATCACTGGTCTCCATTAAAACCTAATTTATGGAATTAAAAATTAATTTTATGGAAATGACTCTAAAGTCTTTTCATTAGACTGCACTCAGGCTAATTGAGTTTGGAGTGCTATTGTCATAGCCATTCCTGCACTGTTATCTAAAAAGATGAAATCCAGTGTGAATCTTCTTGTTCTTATGCTTCTGAGAAGCAACCACAGAGGGGAGTTTTCAAGCATCCACAGGGCAGCTGCTCTTGCTTAGCAAAGACCCTCGCAAAGGAACGGTGCGACTTTAGCGAAGTCAGTCATGACAACAAATCCAATAGGATGGGAATCCCTCAATGGAAGCCAACCAAGGCTTACCATCTGAGTAGTGCAGATAAAGGTCTTGCTTGGGACCACTATGGGAAGATGCGATGGCCGAATTCAGGCTCCTTCCCCTGCTGCTCTTCCTTGAGTACTTGCTTCCTGAGAGAGAAAAGTTTTAAGAGGAATGTGCTGTGGCTTTTTACATACATGTATATGTGTCTAGCTAGATCTATTTGTCTGTTTGTTCTGTGGCAGCTGTGAGAATACGCAGCATATACCTCTGACTTCTGAGAGAGTAATTGACCAAGGACCCCAACTGCACTCTGAAATCTGTCACTGTGTTGGCAAGAAGCCATGCTTCCTGGCAGCTCTAGCCAGTGACTGAGCACAGCAAGGGCACTGAGGCAGGCTTATCCCTGGGAGACACAGGGTTCTTCGGACAGCCGACTTTGGATCCCCAACAGACCTGCCAAACCTTCCTTACACTATAGAGCCGTTGAGGACACTTTTGCCCAACCTTGTTCACTCTCTCCTTTGCGGGGTAAAGCTTACATAGCAGTTTCTTGCATTTTCTCTCCTAATAAAAGCCTTGCACATTTAATCTCATCTTGGCATCTTCTTCTTTTTTTTTTTTTAAAGATTTTATTTATTTATTTGACAGAGAGAGAGATAGCGAGAGCAGGAACACAAGCAAGGGGAGTGGAAGAGGGAGAATCAGGCTTCCCGTGGAGCAGGGAACCCGATGCGGGGCTCGATCCCAGGACCCTGGGATCATGACCAGCCAAAGGCAGACACTTAACGACTGAGCCACCCAGGCGCCCCTTATCTTGGCATCTTCTTCTCAGAAGATATATATGTGTGTGTATCTGTATATGTATATACAGAAGACATGTGTGCGTATATATACATGTGTGTATATATATATATTACACACCATATACATATATGTATATGAATATTTGAATCATAATTTATCTCCATTTGATGGACACTAGTTGTGTCCAGATTTTTGCCCTTATAAAACTCTCCATCCATCCCAGCTCCCAAATATTTGCTATATGCCACAATGAGTATCTGTCATTGGAATACCTCCAAAGAACAGAGTACATGCCACACCTACCACCTCTTTTCTACACATACAGAGTTTCTGCTAGAATTAGAGTTTTTCTGGCTAATGAGCCCCCGGTCTGCCTGTGTCAATGTATAGGGTGAAGTAAGGAACCACTCTCCCAGAGCGTTCCTGCACATTTCAGGATGGGAAGGAAGGGGAGGTTTCCAGCCACATATGTGGTTTCTCTTCATTCTTCCCTCCCTGCCATCACAGTTGATGTGGGTCCTCTTGGCTTCCCTGCTCCCACATCAGAGTTCTCAAGTGCAAGCAACACAAACGGATTCTGGCTTACATAAGCAAAAGAGAATTTCTTGGAATGGTATAGGCAGCTCACAATCAGTGGGAGGCCAAAGGATTGGTCGGCTGTGGAACTGTCCCAAGGACCTTTGAAAGTCTGTTGAGTGAACTTCTGAAATAAATAGGCTTACAAGGGTTCCTTCTGCTCTCACATCCCTTTCCCAGGATTCAAACCCATACCCACATGGGCACCTCTGAGGCAGAGAGAGCCTGCAGTTTCTTTGCAAATAGATGTCTCAAATTTCATTCCCACCAACACGGAATTTAGTGGACTCCAGGGAACCCCCCAAATGCACTGGAGATACTTGGGAAAAGAAGAAATGAATGTTGGGCAGCAAAATATCATTTAAAAAATCAGAGGCACCTGGGTGGCTCAGTCCATTAAGCATCCAACTCTTGATTTTGGCTCAGGTCATGATCTCAGGGTTGTGAGATCGAGCCCTAAATCAAGCTCTGCACTGGATATGGAGCCTGCTTGAGATTCTCTCTCTCTCTCCCTCTCCCTCTCCCTCTTCCCCTACCCGTGCCCCCTCCCCCGCACTCGCTCACACATGCGGTCTCTCTCTCTCTCTAAAAAAAAATCAGTATGCACCACACACCCTTTTATACATTGGCATAGTCCCCGAGTTTGTAGATGTTCAGAGATGAGCCATAGCCCCTGGATGATAAATTTGTGATTGCCCAAGTGAAGAAAATTTCATGAATGGGACAAAATCTAACTGTTGCCAGGAGCCTGCTTGAACAATTCAGCTCTTAAGTTTCATTTCATCCAAGGGCTTGGGGTTCAGTCTGACTGTCCAAAAATTGAAGCACTGTCATTGCCAGGACAACCCTTTCTTTTCAAAGATCCCTCACTTACCTTCTAGAGCTTTGATATGAACTAGCTGGCTCTCTAGGCAAGTGTTCTTTTGGTTTGGGTTTTGGTTTGTTTTGGTTTGATTTGATTTTGGTTTTGGCTGATTCCTAAATGTGATAGCACAATCCTCTCAACAAATGCAAAGGCTGGAAAACCCTTCTGAAAAATGATCCCCGCAGTTTTCACTCTCTCCCCCCCTCCCTGAATCCACATCAATCTTCTTTACTTAATAGAAGCATTGCATTGTTTTATTTCCCTTAACAACCCCTACCCCCTTATCTTCCTTGAGAGTACTTTTTTCTATCAAATTCTCATTTTAAGGAAACTCACTGTGAACCATCACCAAGGCCAATTTATTCAGCACAGACAGAAGCGAATGCTTTTGGAAAATAATCATAGAGTGTAGAGTGTACATGAGATGAACTTGGCTTCCACAGAGAAAAAAAACACCTGTGTACAAATGGAATTTGAATTCATGGAAATGAATTCCAGAAGAAGAAGTTCAGGTGGATATTCAGGTAATATGCCAATATTGTCATTCCAGGTAAAGATGGCCTTGCAGCAAGAAGGATTCGACAGAAAGAAGCGGGGGTATAGAGACATCAATGAGATTGATATCAACATGAATGATCCTCTTTTTACAAAGCAGTGGTATCTGGTAAGCATGTCCATATTATTCCTAACATTTCTCATCTTAAGACTTCGGATAAAAAAATGCATTTCTATTTCCTCATTATTCTGTGGGATGTCAGCCAGGATCCTACTCTATGAACCTTTCTGTCCCTTTGATATGTATTGATTTTCTATCAGCACCCATGCATCATGTTCTCTATGAAGAGAGAGAGAACTCTCTCTTCCTTCTGCTTCCTTCTGGAACTGCTAAATAAGCATGATCTCTAGGGTCAAAGCAACTATCAAATGCTGATCAGACTGCCCCAGACTCCAAAAAAGCACACCAACGCATGAGGGAAGACTTGCAAAACCATGTAGAAGTTGAGTCAAGAGTCTGAGGGGAGGGCTCCTGGGTGGCTCAGTTGGTTAAGCGACTGCCTTCGGCTCAGGTCATGATCCTGGAGTCCCTGGATCGAGTCCCGCATCGGGCTCCCTGCTCTGCAAGGGGTCTGCTTCTCCCTCCGACCCTCCCCCCTCTCATGTGTTCTCTCTCTCAAATAAATAAATAAAATCTTTAAAAAAAAAAAAAAAAAGAGTCTGAGGGGAGTAATCCAGGGGTCTCAACAGGCAGAGTGACCGGAGGACATAATGAAACCACAGGCATAAGAGAAAGATTTAGGCAACTTCACAAGGGACAAGCAAGAGAACTCAAAGACCAAAGCAACAAAAGTAGCATCCATTAGTGCTTCTTAAAATAACGGCAGGAAATCACATCCATGGGGCTTTCCGGGTGGAGGATGCAAGGCCCCGAAACCCAGTCTGTCCGATGAAGTAAATGTTATTATCTGGCTCACCAGCAGTCCTTCATGATCCATTTGGACAAGTTGGGTTATATTTAGAAGAGACCCAAAACCTCTAAACCAATCCTAACTGCAGGGCATCTTGAGGGAAAGGGAGTGATTAGTGTAAAACTGTGAGTGATGCTTTACTTTATTTAAGACTAAAAGGTGATGAGCAAGATAGAAGACTAAATTATAGCCCTGTGGACTGAGATTTTTATAGGAATGCATCACAACTTCTATCTTGGATCTTCCGAGCTTGACTATGTCCTTTGTTTTTTGGCATGGAATCCTACAAATCCGATCCAGGCAACTGAAAAGAGCTTATGTGTGTTAATCAGGTTAGACTACATTTCTGGCACTCACAACCAACCCCCTAAGTCACCTTGGCTTAACAAATCAAAGCTTTTGCTCACTCATGTTATATGTCCAATGCTTCAGAGTCCCTCAGGGACCCAGGCTCCATCCCAGCTCCATCTCCATCCCAGCTCCATCCTAACCCCTGTTTTCACGAGCACCTCAACAAAGGGAAGGGGCAGGTCACACACTGGTGTTTAAGGTTTCTGCCTGGATGTGACAAATGGCACATGAGCTCACATTCTATTGGCCCGAATCAGTCATGTGGGCATTCTACTAACTTCCTAGGTGATGGAGAGGTATAATCTTAACGCATGCATAGAAGGAAAAGAGCAGTCATTTTTACCAAGCACACAAATGACATTCACAGAGTGTTTTATCAACACCATAGTAATAGCCAACAGGTCACTGTGGGCTTCTGCCAGTATGAGCTCTAACTTCACTATTTTTATGACTCATCTTTGAGAAAATCTGCACAGGACAAAGATGCATGAAAAGAGGGTAATAAACATATTTATATAGAATTTCTTTGTTTTCCTTTTTTGAATTTTTTTAGGGAAAAGACTTTTTTTGCATTAGAACAAGCACTAAGAGTGAGCCAGCTATCTTTGATTTAGTGCATCAAATATTTTGGTAAAGTGGCCCTGAAATTACAAAGGTAAGTAGGACATGCTCCCTCTTGCAAAGCATACTGGTATTGAGGGAGGAAATCACATTCAAATAAGAATGATCCAAGACAGTATGTGCTAAATTCAAAACATGAGGTATAAATAAAGACTACAAGAGTGAGGTTTAATTCAAAACTGGGGAATGTTTCTTGCAATGGCAACTTTAAGGAGTTTAAAGACAGCAATCCAGTCGCAGAAACATCAGTTGTGTATATCAAAAAACAGAGGGAGAAGTCTGGAAGAGTTAGATGGGGAAAATTCAGGAGTACTGTTTCATGGAAGATGTGGTCATTGAGCCGGCCCTGGAATAGCAGGTGCAAACAGACAGGTGCTTTACTGCACCAGACTAATAAAATTCTTTGCTTTGAAATTCCTGAACCAGATCAATACTGGACAAGCTGATGGCACTCCTGGTCTTGATTTGAATGTGGCAGAAGCATGGGAGCTGGGATACACAGGGAAAGGTGTTACCATTGGAATTATGGATGATGGTAAGTATTTCAAAGCCTTCACATCATTTGGAAGCAAGTGTGTCTTTGCATGCATTTGGAATATAAAAGATTCATTGTTCAGGGGATGCTAATCAAAGGCAGAATAACCACCTGCTGGACTCGACCATCGTCTATACTGTGGCAAAATCCTCCCCTTCCTCCAGATCAGTGGTCCTCAAACTTGAGGATGCCCTTAATACATATTTATTGGATTAATAAATTAAGAAGCCAAAAAAATGAACAAAGGAAGACTGGCCATCACTGAACTGTCATTTCTTATTGGGCCACGGCTTGTACCTTACCTCAGAGCATCTTCTAAACCCATCTGAATTTACCATCTGCTTCTCCAGATCCACACTGTCCAGTGGAGTAGCCACTAGCCATATGTGTCTATTTACACTTAAGTTTTAATCAATTAAAGCTAAATAAAATTAAAAATTCAATTCCTCAGTCACACTAGCTTCATTTCAAGTTCTCAATAGCCACAAGGGGCTAGCGGCTGATGAAATTCAATTCAACTTCATTTCTATCATCACAGAAAGCTCTATTAGACAGTGTGGCTCTACACCAATGAAATAACTTTTTGGTAACAGGATTGGAGTTTGGAGAAATTTTAACTTTGTTGCTACTTTCAGGATGAACCCTGGTAAAGCAGACCTTGATAACCTCTTATTACATATGCCCTCTATAACGTGTTTTTCTACACCATATGCCTACCAGACAAAGATTTAGTAGACCTTTATTTTCTATAGTTTGTGATACAAAAACCAATGGGTCTGATGAACTGATGTTTTTCTAACTACACACGTCCTTGGCTCTGCCAAGATTCTGAAGAATCTGCTCGGTGGTCATCTCACTGGGCAGGTCCTCTTGCCCCTCATCAGCCCTGTGGATCCTCCAGGAAAAGTTCCACTGAGCAGTATTGATGCAATTATACATAAAGCCTATGTATGAGATGAAACAACAGAGCTTTTCCCTTCTGAAGATCCTCAAAGAACACTATGCTCTCCAAAGCAAGCCTTTGAAGACGAATTGATGGTGAAACAAAGGGGGCCAGCATGCTTAAAATTGGTGCTGTCTCTTGTGTGGGTTCATTAAATATCCACATAGAAACAATGCCTCCATGTTTTCTGATGTGGTAGATGTTTTGAAGTGGATGTAAAAGCTTTCTCCAGTGGCCGAGGGCTTTCACAAGAAGAAAGGAGCTCTGCAGGAGAAAGCGTGTGTGTATACGTGAATCTTGGGAGCTTATAACCATTTCATCCTTCCTAATGCTTTGGTTTGGAAACCAACGTGGCTGACACCAGCTCACCTGGGAGAAAAATGTATCTATGTTTGGGGGAAATCTGCCTAAGATATATTGCAATCACACAGCATCTGGGGGATTAGAGGAGCACCCTAAAAGTGGCCACAGACAGACAAATTGCTTTTATGAAACCCAACAGCCCATGATGACTATTTCTGGATTCTTTAACTGTAGCTCCCTGACTGACTGTGTATCAACCCTTCCAAAAAAGGAAAACAGAAGGATGAGACCTAACTCTGACCCACCTTTCCTGGCTTGAGAAGCCAAGCCCCTCAGAAAGAAAGTCTCAGCAGTTTCTTGTTTGATATTATTTCTTCTGATTTAGTGGCCTTTGGGAATCCCCCCAAAACTGAACTCTCTGCCCCCCAATTTAAACTCCCAACTCCTCCACTATTTTATTAATTAATAAATTAAAAAGCCAAAAAAACGAACAAAGGAAGACTGGCCACCACTGAACTGTCATTTCTTATTGGGCCACGGCTTGTACCTTACCTCAGAGCATCTTCTAAACCCATCTGAATTTACCATCTGCTTCTCCAGATCCACACTGTCCAGTGGAGTAGCCACTAGCCATATGTGTCTATTTACACTTAAGTTTTAATCAATTAAAGCTAAATAAAATTAAAAATTCAATTCCTCAGTCACACTAGCTTCATTTCAAGTTCTCAATAGCCACAAGGGGCTAGCGGCTACTGAAATTCAATTCAACTTCATTTCTATCACCACAGAAAGTTCTATTTGTTTGGTCATCTGCAGCTGCAGAACAAACTACCCCAAAATTGAGTGTCTTAACACAACCACCATGTTGTTATCTCTCACAATTCTGTGGGTTGACCAGGCTCGGCTGTAAAGTTCTTTTATTGGTCTCTCTAGGGTCTCTCATGCCGTTGGGGTCAGAATATAGCCAGGGCCAGTGTCAATTGTATGCTTAACTAGGATGCTAAAATGGCTCAGTCTCCCTCCCACTCCATGTAGTCCCAGGACTTCTCCTCTCCACGTGGTCTCACAAGCAAGGTGGCTGGATTTCTTACAGATGGCTGGAGGCCCCAAGAACAGTCACTCTAAGGGACAAGAAGCAGAAGCTGCCACTCCTCCTATAGGCCAGACATGGAACGAGCAAACATCACTCAGCCACTTCTATTGGACAAATGGTCTCAGGCCCAGATTCCAGGGGAGGAGGAATAGGTTCCACATCCTGGTGCAGAGTTAAACAAAAGATTTGTGGCTGGCTTTAAGCCAGCACATGCTTATTCAGAGTGATAACTGAAGAAGAGGGGAACTACCAAGCCACTCTCCAAATCCCTTGTTGAATGTCAAGATGAAAACATTTGGGACAGGAGTGGCCTCCTGCACAACAGGGACAATGGTCAACATTGTCTCACACCATGTCATTAGGCATCTCTGCCCTAACACCTAGAATAGGAAGTGTGATGGTGAGGCTGGGAGCATCAGCAAATGGTGTGGTATTGTTTCCCAGATATTCTCTCAGCAAGATATCATCGCCAAACAAGGTAAAGACACACACAGATACTGACGTTCACACCTAAGAGCAAAAACAATATCATATTTTCTAATCATTGGCTCTCTTTAATTGGCCTCTACAGGAAATAATTTGATTATCTGCATGCGGGAGAGTCAATCTATAGACAGCCCTGTTTTAATAGCCATTCACACTCGCTGGTTGCACAACTCAGAACTGGACCAACATCCTCTCTGCTAGATCCAATGACTCAATACATGCTCAATAAATATCTGCTGCTTTCATGTAGGTGCAATTTAATGTCATTTCCATACACTACACATCAGAAGGAGAGTACCTCCATGGTTAGCTGTTGCCCACAGAGGCAGAAAGCATTTCTTAAGGGTTTGCTCTGATGTTCCAGGCATGGAGATGTCAGCAAGGACCCCACTTAATGGTAATAAGTCACCCCTTTTGTTGTAGATAGGGTTGTTTGGTGTTGGGAACTTGAACTGGAAAATAGGATGTGGCCAACAAAACATGGAGATGGGTAGAAGCCACCCAGCACAGGCACAGTTCTGGACAGGTGCAGGCTATCAAGGTCAAAGATGATCAGTGAAGGCATGAATTAAGGACTTTAGTCAATCAGATGGTGCCAAGGAAGTAAGACTGAAGGCCAGGGAAGCAGGGTCAGAGAGAGTTTCAAGCTGAAGTAACAATAAAAACTAACATTTCTTGGGACACCTGGGTGGCTCAGTTGTTTAAGCATCTGCCTTCGGCTCAGGTCATGATCCCAGGGTCCTGGGATCGAGTCCCACATAGGGCTCCTTGCTCAGCGGGGAGCCTGCTTCTCCCTCTGCCTGCCACTCTCCCTGCTTGTGCTTTCTCTCTCTCTGACAAATACATAAATAAAGTCTAATAAAAAACTAACATTTCTTGAGTACTCACTATATACTAGGTACGGCCTAACAATTTGGAAACAGTCACAATTATCCTCTAAGATTGTTGCTATTGTCCACATATTGCAGATGAAGAAACCAAGGTTAGGGAGGCAAGAAACTACTCAAACTGATCTTAACCATCATCTTCAGTGTTTGAAGCCCACCCCTTGGCTCTGCCTCCCTGGTGGGTCTTTGTGAATGGGATCTCATCCTTGTAAGTGGAGGTCCAAGCCTAAGGACCAGGCAGTCAGCCTTACCCTACCAAGAAAGTTAGAAGTCTGCATCACATAGAAAAACAATGTTTTCTCCCCTAACTTGGGCTTCACCAGTCTCAGAAGGACTAACAGGGTATCTGTTCCAGTATTATTACTGTAGAATAAATGACTCCAACCCTTAGCAGCTTATAGTAAATATTTGTTTTGCTCATAATTTTGTGGCACAGGAACTCAGAAAGAGCCAGTCTGGGCACTTCTCATTTGAGGTTTCTCATGCAGTTGAGGGCAGAATGTTGGCTGGGCTGCAGTCATCTGAAGACTCAACTGGGGTGGACATTCTCGGTTCATTCCCAAGGCTGACCACTGATGTTGGCTGCTGCGGCTCAGCTGAGGCTTTCATACCAAGGGCCACTCATGGGCTTCTTCCATGGCAGTTGAATTTGCCTCCCCACCCCACCTCACCCCCTTAGTGGACAAGTGTCCAAAGGGAACAGGTGAAAGATGCCTGGCCTCTTCTGACCTAGCCTTGAAAGTCGTGCAACATCTTATTGGTAGAAGTAGTCATAGCCCACTCAGATTGAAGAGGGGAGAACAGACCTACCTCCAGAAAAGGTGTGTGGCATAGTTAGACATCTCAACTGAATTACTAACATTATAACTAGGAATATGTACATGGAGCTCCTTGCTAATTCTCTGAGATCTCCAGAATCATCAGAGTTTCCTGAGAATTTGGACTATTGTGGATTAGACTTTCTGAAAAGACTCAAATTGATGACAGGATATTAATGTAAACTCTAACCAAGTAATTGTCATTTGCATACCATTTGTGTTATGATTGGCTGGTGATGAGTTGATCCCCCCTGTAGACTGGGAGCCATAAATAGCTGAACAGCTCAGGTTCTGTGTCTAAATAGCCTGTTTTTCTAGGACCTGCATCGTGCCTGGTGTTCACTGCTGAAAATAAGCCAGTGAGTGCAAAATAAAATTGAATACATTAATAATACAAGAATTAAAAGTAAATAAGCTGATTGAGAAAATGTATTTAGTACACTCCACCTCAAAAGATAATCAAATAGACAAAAATATTAAAATACTATTTAATTGCCAGGCCATTAATCTCATGCTTTAGTTCATTATATTTTTTTGAGTCATGTCTGTCATTCCCCATGATTCTATCAATAATCTCTTCTTTCTCAGACCAAAGTCTGCATCTGTCCCAACTTAACACTCAGTCTTCCCCTTAACCTAATTAAAGATCCTTTATTTTAGTTGGGCTAAATTTATCTTGTTTTAATTTTAATTTCCTTCAGGTCTCAAATTATCTCTTTGCCTTGATATTTTACCTTCACAGAGAATAGACTACTATTTCTCAGAAAATTTCTCTCCCAGACAACTTGCACTATCAGAACATGGGGTCATCTTTAAAAAATTGACTCACTGCATGGACTAGGAGCTTGCTCCATCCACTCCACGCATCAACCTGGTATTGCAGTACCTCCAGGAATGGTACACCTTTTAGGGGGAAATACCCAATGTCTAAAGTCAGCTTGATTTGTTGGAGGAGGGGGTGGGTATCATCTGAGACTGTGTGCATTGAATGCTTCTGCCTTAGAGTGGCAGTGCAGGTGGCTTGTACCTGGCTTTCCTGAGACTTAGGTGTGTATGTACATGCATCACAATCTTCTTACACACTACAAACATGAATAGAAGGATGATCATGCTGGGGTGCCTGGCTGGCTCAATCAGTACAGCCCGTGACTCCTGATCTCAGTGTTGTGAGTTCAAGCACCACACTGGGTGTAGAGATTACTGAAAAAATAAACACACAAGTATAGTTATACCAAAAAAAAATTGACTCCCTGTTAGAAAAAAACATATTCTCTGTGTGCGCCCTGTGGGTGTGTTTTTAACTTATCTATATGTTCCAAAATGTTTTGCCCAACATTGAGTTTACAAAATGTAACCAATTTTAACAAATACATACAACAATTTAATTTCAACACAACATTCTAGACCCGGTAGATTTTTGAAAATGTTTCTGCTCTTCTGCATTATCCACATGACTCTAATGATGTGGTAGATGATCTGACCAATGGTGACAATAATAAATATAACTTATCAAGTGTTTACTACAAGCTAAACACTTTTGATGAATTGGCCCTCATCTTGAACACTGCTTTGCAAGATAAATAATATCCCCATTTCAAAGATAAGGAAACTGAGGCTCAGGAAGATTATGACACTTGGCTGAAGCTTCACAATTATTACAGTGTCTGAGACTAGAATAGAACTGGATCTGGTGGTCTCTTTAGCCTGTGCTCATCCCCAAACTTTCCCACAGCTGAAACAGACCACTTCGGAATTAGGGTCCAGGACAAGGGCCGGCAACCTTTAAAAATACTAGTCTCGAATGAATCTTCTGATCCCCGTCCCTTCTACAGTCCTTGGGAGGGGGTGTGGGGGAGGAGGAGGAGGAGGGTGGATGGGAAGTGACAGGCTATACTCTCCCAAATTACAGAAAGCAGCCATGAATGGCAGCAGTCATTTGACATGCTTTGCATGTCAAAATATCAGCAACAAGATGTAACATATGTTCTGTAGAACAATGACTCCCAGTCCAGAAATTTCTTGTGTAACCAGAAATTTTTTCTGAAAGAAACTTTTTTTGAAAGAAACATCCCAATACTAGTTCTTTTTTGCGGGGCAAAGCTGTATCTGTGGCCAGGCCTTAGGGTGCTTACATGGAAGATGCCACCTCTCAGAGGGATTGAATGATACCCCTAGCTTTTAAACACAGCAAATCCAACAAAGCTAGTAAATGCCACTGAGCTAAGTGCACCTCACTGCTCATGCCACTTGATGGAGAAGAAACCAAGCCCAGAGAGGCCAAGAACCTCGCCTGAAGTCATGCAGCCAGTTGGTGGCGGCAAGGTTGGGTCTTTGATTTCAACACCTATGTTCATGACCGTGACACCGGGAGATGCTGGTTTTGCTAAAGGCTGCATGCTATAAAGATTATATGGCTCTGCACCCCTGGCTGAGAGCTTTCAATATGGCCTTGAAGTTCCATGGTGCTTTCTGAGGCCTCAAGGGCAATGGAATGCAGCAGTGCTCCTAACTCTACCATTGCAAAGACTCTTGGTCAACAAGATGGGCCACATCCAGGAGAAAGCACATGGCTCCTGCAGGGAGGTCACAAGCTTCCTAGAAAGCTATATTCTGCAGGGACAATATCAGCTCTCACCCAGGACACTTCACCAGAAACCATTTGCCCTCTGCAAAATTGCTTTTCCCACCCAGCCATGTTCTTCTTATTCCATGCCAGAGAACTCTCCCCTAATCCTTTGCTGTCTGTACCCTGTTAAATGATAATTGTTTTTCCTCCCTCGCCCAGTTTCATTTCAGAAGAAATGCCAGTTGATGCTTTGAAAATGTCAGGATTTCCACAAATCTTAGATCACTGCTCTGATGGGCCATCCATCGGTGCAGCCACTAAGCCCCTTAGTACGGACATGCATGTCAGAGTCTTATCCTGGGGCCCCAGCTCTAATTGGCTTCACTCCTCTGATGTGTCTGGTGGCAGCTGTCTCTCCACTCGGGAGGCACAGCCCACCCTCACTCGGGAATGGAAACACGAGACTGAGCCTGAGGCACATGTGCTCAGCCCACCCCATTCTCCTGGCGCCAGCCCCATAGGAGGGTGCTTTCTTGAGTAACTTCCCTGAGGACACAGTGGCAGGTATTAACCTTCCATCCTGTGGTGTTCTTTTCACAGGGATTGACTATCTGCACCCGGACCTGGCCTCGAACTACGTAAGTACAAGCTGACCTGGGTGGGCGCGCACGCACACACAGAAACACATGCACGCAAGCCCACTCATGCGCGCTTGAACTGCCCATCTTGCTGGAGCCACAGCTCAGACCAGAAGCAAAGGGACAGGGCCTGGGGCCTGGCAGCACGGAATGGTGGTGGCTTTGTGAGAAAACAATCAGGAGACTTGAGGTCTGAAAGCGCAAACCCAGAAAAAAGGGAGAGATGAAGAAGAGAGAGCCTTGGCAAGCTTTAATTAATCAACTCTAGCTGAGGATATTGAATTGAAGGGTGGAAATGTGCCATTTGGGTTCTTGCTGGATAAAACCAATGGCAAAAAGCCAGAAAGAGGGACTACTCGCATTGCAACCATAGCTTTACCAAAGCAAGGACGTCATCTTTTTTTACTGTTTGTGCTTATGAGCACCCCACACTGACTTTCCCCTGCAACACTGAGTCTACCATATGGTATCCTTTGACAAATAAGGCATATTCACAGAGAACCATGATACACGCTGTTGAGCTAGATCCACACACTCTAACTTTTTACCTAGCAAATCACACGCTGCTTTCCTGACCAAACCTGCAAACCCTTTCAACATGAGAGATTGCTTTATGTTCACCCCAGGGAGTATACCAGCCAAGCACTGCTGTTCGTACTAAGCTATACTTCTCCCGTAACCTTCAGGTTGAAGTCTTTTTTTTAAATCTCACTTTAGTTAGCTTAAGAGTCTCATATTAAGGAGAATATGGACTTCATTAGAGAGAAGCTTGTTAACAAGCAGAAGTGTTGTCAGTTCAACATTCTGGGTCATTCATTCATCCTGGAAGGTGTGCGCATGCACATTGCAAAGAGAGAACAGAGATTTTCTGTCTGTGTATTGTGTTAAGCATCAGGGAACAAAGCACCAATCTGCTGAACTTCTATTTACTTCATGGGTCTTATAAATCTAGAAGAGTATATGTTGGACTAAGCATCTTTTTAATAATGATAATTAATAATAATAATAATAAAGTTAAATGAATCATTGGCACAGTCCAGCCAGTATGCTCCCCCCCCGAAGGAAATGATAGAAGTTAAACCAAAGCTCTATTCTCAGAGATGAGAATCCACCTCTATAGAAAAGACGAGAAACTGCCGGTGAGTTATAGGTTCTGCCACAGCGCCCATGTGCAGGTCTGAGGAAGCAGATCCCTCCTTGTCTCTGGGACCTTCTTCCCACACTGCAGGCACCATGGAGCTGTCCGCCTGGCCGTTCCTTCTGCTTTCTTAAAGGGACTGCCCCATGCAGGGCCTCAACCACCTTCTCCAATGACCCTCTCTCCGCCTCCCCAAAAGGGGAGTTTGAGAAATGCGTGTGTTGCGTTTGCTCCAAGGCTCTGATACCCAGACGCCTTTCCTTAGGAAGAAATGGCAAAAAAGAAGAAAGAAAGAAAGAAATGGCCAAGGGATAAGAGCCTGTAAGGCTGGCAGGTTCATCTTCACCAGCTGCTCCCTGCACAGAAGCATTTATATTCTTTTACAGGCTGCACAGGGGTCCTACCATCTCCAGGACCCAGCGCCTTGCATAGCAGCCAAAGAGGGTGCTGTTCACTTTCACAAACCAGTGTTACCACATCTTACAGCTTGTAGGACTTCAAGGTTGCAGCAGCCGTCAGACAGGCTGGAAGCTCACAGTGCATGGCCTCCCTCCAGCCGGTCCAGCCCCCATGCAGGTCACTTCCATGTCAGGTGAAGGTGATAATCACTACACTATGGAAACATCCCGAGGCTGCTTACACAGAGAGTGACCTGGGCATCCTTCCCTTCCCCCCACCCAGCCCACGTGCATCTGTGACAGGCTGCCCCCAATACCAGTTATCAGATTAAAAAGAGATAGTAATTTGAGTGGGAAAATAATCTTCTGGGCTCTGATGAACTACAGGTACTACGCTAATGAAGAACGTGATACATCTGCCAAACACCCTGATCAGAAAATGGAAAATGAAGCATCCAAATTGGGAGGTGCCATCTCCCCTCAAATCAGCAATATCAGAATATACCTGAATAGCGCTATGGCTTCTATGACTGTTGTATTCCTTTTTCTTCCTTCCTTCCTTTTTTTTTTTTTTTTGTTTCATTCTAAAGAATTTTTTTCTAATTAGAAAATAAATACATTTTCTCTGTAGAAAATTCGGGAAAGCACAAAATAGATTCAAAACCTGTCCATAGCACCACTCTTAATATTTTCGCATATTTTGGACTTCCACTTCTATGTGAATATTTTTTAATAAAATTGGGCTCTGTTGCATATACAGCTTCCCCCCATCCACTTGATATGTCATAAACATTTGTTATATTACTAAATATTCTTCAAAACATGGTTATAGGGGCTACATAGTCTTGTCTCATGCTGTAATTTATTTGAACATTCTAATCCTCAATTCTTGGACAACTACGTTGCTTCCAATGCACATCTCATTCAAAGATGAAGAATGACAGATAGTGGCAAGGATGGTCGAGGGACTCCAAACCATACCCTGCTAAGAAGAGCTGAAAAAACTGGGTGGGGGGAAGATAACTAAGAGGCACTTTAAATACATTTTCAAATATTTCAAATTCTCCATGAGGAATGAGACATTTAACTCATTCAGTACTTTCTCCCAAGAAAATCCCCACCCGTGGGTGACAGCTGTGGGAAGAAGAGTGTAGTTCAGTTAAAGGAAGAACTGTCCAATGATTGAGGCTAATAAATAAAAGGAGTTAGCTCTCCCAGGAAATAATGAGTTCGCCATTTCTGAAAATGGTCAAGGGGAGGGTTAATGACCATTTGGCTGGGATGCGGAGGAGATGACACCATCTCCTCTAAACTTAAACTAGATGTCACCGAAGAATTGAACAGGAAATGTGAGTTCCATACAAAACAGCCTCCATCCAGAGGAAGGTCTGAGTCTTCGACATTTATCAAACACTTGGAACCTTACCAAAAAATTATCTATAATTACACATGGCTGTGAAGTGTTTCCAAGTCATTGGTACAGGTGAGAAAACAACATCCAAATATCTCCTTCTTAATTTCTCAGCAGAGAACTTGAACCTCAACTGGTTGGCTCCAGTCAGTGTCTCTCTCACCCTGTGTAGAGTTGAGAGTGACAACTTTGAAGCTACTAATCAAATTTATCTTCTTTATTTTTAATTAAAAATTTTACACTATAACTAACAGAATGAGAAAGGCAAGTGGAGTAGAGCTGCCCAGGAGAACAATGAAATCAGTGGATGGTGATAAGCTGATTAACAGGTGGCATCACACCTTGTTAGGTGACTTAATGGCTTGGATGTGATGAGCTTGCCTAGTGCCCTTCTAGTGACATATGCTTTGAGTTTCTCCAGAAGCAAACCCTTAGACAGGGGTCAGAGTGCAAGTAGTTTATTTGGGAGGCGATTCTCGGAAGCAAGGATAGAATGGGGAATATAGAAGGGAAGGCGGCCAATAGACAGTGCATGATCAAAGTTACCATGGGGAGCAGCTCAAATTCGATCCTGCTAGAGAATCCAGGAGATGGTGTTGAACATGCGTGCCAGAATTTTCCCAACACAGATGGGCTCACCACAGAGGCTGGGGTATTTGTACATCAACTCCTGTCAGTCATTGGTTGAAGGCTGGTCCTAGGGGGTGTGGATGTGAACATTCCAGCACCTCGTACCTTCTACAGTCTCAGAGAAAACTCTTAGCAAAGAGACACTGTGGAGTCTCTTGGATGGAGACTCAGGCAATTGGATGGAGGCAATTGGATGGAGTTCACCAGGGGATGGGTGACAGGCCAAAGGCATATAGGCCTGGTACTTGCAACATTCACCACAGGAGGATGACTGCTAATTGATTAAAGGTTACAATAAACAGAAAGGTACTGTGTTGAGAAAATTTCTTCTCACTACTGATTATTTTCAGTGAGAAGTGAAAACTCTATCAGAGGTTCTTGGACAATTATAACAAAAATTTCTTGATAATCAAACCAGGTAAAACATTTCCCAAAGCAGACTTAATTTGAAAACTTTATTCCATATATCAAAAAAGAAGAGGGGAGCCTGGGTGGCTCAGCTGGTTGAGGGTCTGACTGGATTTCGGCTCAGGTCATGATCTCAGGGTTGTGAGATTGAGCCCCAAGTCAGGCTCTGTGCTGGGTATGGAGCCTGCTTAAGACTCTCCCTCTCCTCCTCTCCTTCTGCCCTTCCCCACCCCTGCTTGTGCTGTCTCTCTGAGGAAGAGAGAGAGAGAGAGAAGAATTTGAGTATGCTGGTACTCTAGGGTTCTTTCCATTTAAACTGAGAATTTAAATCCTTTGAAAGCTGCAAATCGTTATATAATGTAAGTCATTAGTGTTCATTTAATTCAGCAAATCTACTTTAAATCTGTTGATTGTTAGGAGCAAAGGACAATAATACCACTTTTATTTTTACTCTGTTGTTCTGTGATTGAATTTAATCAGAGGGATCCAGTCCCACTGGTCAATGCTCACTATTCCAAATGATTAAAATCCTCCTTTCCCCAGCCCTTCAGTAATAACATGAAATGAGTATTGGCCAAGAAATAATTTTAGACCAAGTCAAAATCAGAGTTCCTCTACCCCGTTCTCTCTGTGCAACCAGTCCGGATGTGTGGTCTAACTCCACTGAATCCCTGTGTATTGAGCCCACTATGTGCAAACCCCAGAGGAAGAGGGAAAGCAGACATGCGTGTTCTCCAGAGGAGCCTGAGTCAGTGAGGACACAGGCGTGGGATGTGTCTAACAGGGGAGGGGCAGGCAGGCAGGGGTTGCTCACCACTTTACTGTGTGGCCCCCATGCGGTGACAACCACAGGCGGGTGCTCACAGTACGAGTACTAGCTTAGGGGTTCTTCCAGGTCTATAGAACAGAGGAGGAGTCCTTCAAGAACACGTGACCTGTGACTGAGGTGGCAGCTTTCCGTGGACAGGCAGGCAGAGTGGAGCTGAGTGTCTCCTGTTTTGTTCCAAAACCTGCTCTGCTGCAGCTACAGAGGTGAAGAAATGCCTAGTGGTTCTATAAAATCCAAGAAGAGTCTTCTCCCAGTGGGTTGAGGTTTTCTCAGCAACAGACCTGAGACGAAGATTTAAAAGCAAGTCCTTTATTTGAGAGAAGATTCCAGGAAGTACCAGCCAGGGAGAAGAGAAATGACACCAGAAGGGACAGCAGCCAGGAAAGGGTTTGTTAGGAAGCCAGTGACCACTGAGGGCAATGGGAGCTTAATCTCACTGTAGAACTCTGGGAGGCAGTGTAGACAGAGCCCTCTCAGAATTACCCCCAACACTTGTCAGTCGGGGGTTGAGGGTTGTGCTTCTGAAGCAGGTGCAAGGTGGGAAGCTCAGGGTTTAACTCCCTGGCTCTTCTGGCCTGTGCATTATCTGTGCAGAATAGGGTCAGGGGACAGACAGCAGAGAGTCTTTAGACACAGAGTGGCAATTGATGGCAGTTGGAAATCAACCAGCAGGCAAAGGTAGGGTTTCTAACAGCATGACAACAGTGGAAACGGAGTCAAACCTGAGTGTGACTCCTGGCTCCCTAATTCATAGTTCTGCGACCTTGGGCTAGGAATCCTGTAACCCCCCTTGAGCTTTAATCTTCTCATTGGTGGAATGGGCAAAAAAATATCAGGTTTGTTGTGAGATATCGTTGAGATAACACGTGTGTCAGGTAGATAGTAGATGTTCAACACACATTCATCTCCTTCTCAAAAGAGCTGAGATCACAACTCTGCCTCATGGCAGCTTGTCCCGCTGGAGGACAAGCAGGGGAGTGCCTTTAAAAGCCAGTGCAATTGCTCAGTGCACAACACGGGTCAGCTCAGAGTTATCATCCAGACCAAGTGTAAGGTCGTGAGGGAAAGCAGAAGCCAAAAAGTGGAGGTCACCGAAGTAAATCTAAAAGATTTCTTTGAAAGATAAAAGTTTGATTTCATTTGAAAAAAATGAAAGATTTATTTGAAAAAGAACATCCAAGCAAACAGAAGATACAAGGGGAAAGAAGACCCATTGCTCACGGCCAGGGATGTAATGAAGAAGGATGGCCCTGAGAAGCAGAAACTCTGATCCACATCCAGCTTCTCTGTCACAGATCTTTGAACTAAAAGGATATTCAGAGGGGAGGGCTAATCCCAAGGTGAGTGAAGGGACTATAAAATAGCAATTTTTCCAAATGAGGATTTTTCCGGGCCAGGAAATGACATCTCCTGATGTTCTAGTGATCGCAGGGTGGGGCACGGGCATCTGCCTGAGGGCCTCCGTCTTTCAGCTGGGAAACTGTGGGTCATCTTCCGAGCAGTCTCGAGACCCTGTGCTGAAAATCAGTGCAGAATCACATGCTCTTGCTGGAGTTTTCCATGGATTCTTGACTGCAGCAAATGTGGAAGAGTGTGTTGACCAAGAGCTCATCCTTCCCGAGACCTATAACTTCTGAAAGAAAGCACCCCTCTCTAGAGGGGTAAAGTATATTTCCCACCCCTTGACTGCGGGCTGGGCCTTGTGACTTGTTTAAAGCAATAGAATAATACAGAGGTGTTGTGCCAGTTTATGGATGAGGTCTTACAAGGCCTTTTATGTTCCCATGTGCCCTCCTATGCCTCTACCATCACCACCAGGCTAGCCTCCTGGACCCAGGAGGTGGTGAAGAGCTGGCAGAGCCTGAAACACAGCCACTCAAGTCAATCCATAGAACTGAAGAAACAGAGCCACCTTTCTGAGCTCCCCCATTTCACCTGAAACCAGCCGACCCCAGAAGCAAGCAAGACCAGCCAAGAAAGCAGAGCTGCCCAGCTGAGCCCAGCCTAGATCATCAAACTCCCAGCCAAACTGCAGACCCATAAGTGATATAAAAGCTTATTGATATACACTGCTGACATATTCTGTTGTTTTTATGCAGAAGCTGTTACAGTTACCCATGCTAGACCCCCTCCTCGGTCTTGCATAGTAATGATTTCCATCCCAACATAAGGTGTATTTCTTTGAAAACTTTCCCAGAATCTAATGATTAATCTTATCATTCATTTTGGCACTTTACTCATTCACTTGTTCGACAAAGCTATTCCCCTATAATGCATGACTACATCACAACTAGATCACCAGCTCTTTGTAAGAAAGTGTGTACTTCTCTATTTTGTGTCCCTCTTAACATTTAGCATGATGGTTAGCAGACATTTAATAGATCTTTGTTCAGTTGAATGGAATATTCATCATTCATACTTTTGCAAATAAAATCAGGCACTAAATCATATGATGGATGATCCTCTATTGATGATGAATGGAAAGTCTAGCACGCAGGACCTTCTAACTCCCATCTCTCAACCACCTCATAGGTGGATGGCCTCATTCCATTCCCCATAATGCATGTCCCCAGGGAGGGAAATAGAGGACCATGGAACTAACTGAGGTCCCTATGACCAAAAGCCTGGAGAGAATATGCCTCTTGGTGTGGATAACCCACATGCAGGTAGCCAAGAGCTATTTTTTTCTGTAACGTCTAGAGCTTGTCAGGTGGTAGGAATGCAATTAAGTTCCTATATGGGAGAGGACAAATTATGCTCTTTGGTTCAGCTCAAAATCGGAAACGTGGTATATTTATGCTCCAGGGTTATTTCACCAAACAAAGTTCTTATAAAAGAAAAAGCCCACCCCTTAGGACCTGCACTTTTCCGTTCTTTTGATGGGTTCTTGACAGGTAACTGTCCTGAAGAGGGACTTCCGGAGCACTCTGAAGGGCTGCCAGCTCTGAGCCCGGAGGAAGTGCCTTTGAGCTTGGCAGCAGTGTACACACCAAGGCTCCAGGTCGCAGGTGGCCGCCATGATGAAAGGACACCTGCTGGACATGGGCCCAGTCCCAAGCCCTGGATGACTAGATGCTACAAAGTACCAAGCACATGCATGGCTCCAGGCTTTTAGACCAATTAATATTTAAGTAACCACATTAATATTGCGTTCGAAATTGAGGTTTAAACAACCTTTATGTCTTACTGAAAGAAGGTGTTCACTTCTTTTGATGTACTTGTTAATGCTGGCCAGGTCATAGTAAACATTTTATGACCAGGAGACCAGACTGATTATTGGGGATAAGATCTTTTTCTTAATCATCTGGACAGATCATCAAATGGCTATCATCTGACTTAACCCATGTGCTAGATGAATCTGTTCATTTTTATAAGGTTGTATTTTGATAGAAAAATGGGAGAAAATAAAATCTGGTTTAACTGAAATGAAACTGCTCATTTGGACCTAGGTGTATAACCACAGCCAAAAGCGAAGAAAGAAATATATGAATAATCAATTTTTCCATGTTGCTCAGTTGACTAGCTTTTGTTCCATTGAACCGGGTCAACATTTAAGAGACTTGTACTGAGTTTCTACCATGTGCAAGATGCTGTATTAGTGGCCTGGATTTAAAAATGTGAAAAATCTGCTCCCCACCCCCAGGGATTTCAGAGTTCAGTGGGGAAGGCACACTTGTAAGTATATAAATAAATCATAATGTAGTCCTTGCCATCCTGGAAATAAATATACTGCCCACTATGGGAACAAGCAGCAAGACCAAGCAAGTTAGCCCTAAAAGTTAGAGAAGGAAAAATCCTTAAATGCTTTTTAAAAATGTTCTTTTGGGTTGATACAGTATGTGAATTCATTTAGAAGCTTATTCTAAACGATACTGAACAAAGGGTGATCGGATTATAATTGGTTTAATCTGGAGATTTGCTTCCACCAAGAAGCCAAGACTAAAAGTAGCCCACAAAAGTCATTTTCTTACCTTACATTCTCTAAAGTCCTTTGACACAGTCTCATCTCTTGGACTAAATTTAAATGGCTTAAAGACCAAGATAATGTCTTTCCATTTATTTTTTTGTTCATGAGAAAATCAACTAGAGGCCTCTTTCCCCAAAGAGATCATTAATACACATTCTTCTATAAATAAATGACTGAATTGTGGATGGATGGTTAGATGGATGGATGCTGATGAGACTATTAGGATTTTATTATGCTTATCATCAAGCATACCTGTTCAGAAAAAGTACATGTTTACATGATATGACAAGCCACAAGGAAGTCATCTGTGCAAATGTCAAGAATACTTTCTCCACGGCCTTTGTTTCTTTCTTACTCTCCTCCTCATTATCAGAGACACTCATCGAATTCCTGAGATGTGAAACATTTCACTAGGTTTCCGACTTTGGCTTTTTAGCTCAGAGAATCAAACATGCTTAGGTGACCTCCACCTTGCTTGCAGCAGACCTCACAAATAATTAATTTGCCAATATGTCCTTACTGCAGCTCTGACGAGAAATACTGCACCTATTAAGGTGACATCGATTCTACCCTCTCCCTTTCTTCATGGGCCTATTTCCTAACTCTGCTTCCTTAAAGCCACAGTTCTGGACACGTGAGTGAGCCTGCGCAGATTCTTGAATCCACATGCCCCATCCAGAAGGAAAGAGTGGGTGGCCATCTACAAGGCCTGTCCAAGTTCTGTTGCCACGCCACAGAGCCCAAGTGCGTGCGTCCACTGGAGGCTGGCCTACGTGAGGTCATTGCCAGGGCACCGGGGCATCTGATGGAGACCAAAGGTCTGACCCATCATCCAGTCTCAGTTTTCTGAAGTGGCAAAAAAGACCAAGAAACAATGCCCAGGCTTCAGGGAAAGAGGATTAGACCCTGAGCCACGGATATTTCTAATGTATAATACACTCATGTAGTTGTATTCAAGAAACATGAGGATCTCACTTTGGTTTCAACTAGATCCCATTCTTCTCTTTAAAATCTCTCAGTTACGTTTTGAAGCCAAAGCCTTTTTGTGGTAGGCAGAATTCCAAAAGGCCCTCAAGATACCCACCCCCAGGTGTAAACGCCTTGTATAACCCCTTCCCCATGAGTGTGAGCAGGACCTGTGAATATGATGGGTTATCACTCCCATGACTAGGTTGCATTATATGGCAAAGTTAAAGGGATTACTGATGTGTGATTAAGGTTCCTAATTAGTTGACTTTAAGTTAATCAAAGGGGAAGTTATCCTAGGTATCTTACCTAATCAGGTGAGCCCCTTAAAAAGAGGATCTATAGTTCAGAGAAGGAAGAAGTAAGAGTAATTTTAAGCAGTATAGACTATCCATTGTTGGCTTTGAAGAAAACAAACTGCCATGTTGTGCAGAAAGCACACGTCAGGGAATGGTGGGCCACCCCTTAGAAGTTAAGGGCCTCAGTCTTATAACCACAGGGAACTGAATTCAGCCAACCACCACTGAACTTGAAAGAGGACCTCAAGCCTTAGATGAGATTGCAGCCCCAGGAACATCTTAAGCAAGGTGAGACTGTGAGCAAATGATCAGAACTGTGAGACAATAAATTGGGTGTTCTTTTAAGACACTAAGTTTGTGGTAATTCACTATATGGCAATAGAAAACTAATAATAGCCTTCTTGATTATAGTTGAGATTTGAACGTGAACTGAATGACTTACTTTTCCTCTGAGTTAATAAAAACAGATTGTTCTTCAGGTTTTACATTTGTTAATATGGTTGCTCTTAGCTCAAAAATAACTCTCTCATAAATTATAATTCTGCTACAACTAAGGGTCAGGGAAATTTAGTATAAGAGTCAAGAGTTTTTGGGCCAAACCCCCTGAGTTCCAATCCCACCCCAAGTACTTGCTAGCTATGTGACCCTAGACAAGTTAATCTCTCTGTGCCTCATCTATAAAATGGGTTAATAATATTTATTGATAAGTATTATACTTATCAATATTTTATTGATGGTTGTGATAAGTCAATTAAATAGTATACACAAGGCCCTTAGAACTGTTCCCAACATTTTGGACACCCTGTGTTAAGGGGTGCAAGGTGCAATTTAAGCAACTTGCCTGAGGTCATGCAGCTAGAACTTAGCAGAAGCCCACAAACCTGAGATGGTGAGGCGTCAAAGTCCATGCTCTCAACTCCTCCCTGTCCCTGCCTAAGGACACATAACAAATTCATGAAAACCATTTTGAAAATGAAATTCAAAGAACCAATTAACGTGCTATTCTAAGTTTTCATGTTTTCCCTCCACTTTCCTATTGTTACAAAGTATGCCAAAAGTTCATGTAACTTGTTACAGCAGCAAAAGAAAACTAAACAGGCCCTCTTTGTTGAGAATGATGTGTTTCCTCCACTTGGAGGAGAACAGAACACACAAACCTCACAGGTGGCTGAGGGTAGGACATTACCCCTGGCCACTACCCCAGCTCTGCAGGCTCGGTGGGGACCCAGGTAAACCAGGTCTGAGGCCAGCAACGGCCTGGATGAGGCCAAAACTGCTCCGCATGGAAGTCAGCAAATCAAAGCCCTTAAAGCAGCACAGGTGTGGACGCTGAGGCGAATCCATGTGGCCAGAATTCATCCCCTGAGACTTCTCAGTCCTTTATAGATTTCTCAGTCCTTATTGAAATAGATGCCCCTAACATCCCCATTTCTCCAGCACATGTTTTCTCAAAGCTGATACCGCCTTCACTTCAAGTTGACTTGAGGGCATTTGTCAATTTTTAATCTCTTTTCAATGCCTCCAAGTGAATATGGTTGAAGCAAATGCGGGAAGGATGGTCTGTCCTGGGTACATGGAAAGGTAGGCTTTGCTAGAACAACTCTAGGGATTTGACAGGTGTTCTGGTCCAGTCCCTATCTCACTTCATAGGAGGAAACTGAGGCCACGGAGGAATGTGACTGGTCAGAGGCACACAGCAGGTTAGAGCAGAGCCAGTCCTGGCACTGAAGTCTCCAGCATCCCCCCACCTGGAAGATTGGCTGTACCCGCCCCCTCTATGGGCCAGCCTACATGGCAATGCGGAGCCACATAGCTGGATGTTCCCGCGTACTCAGGCAAAACCCAGCCGAGGCAGAGAACCAGCTGTGGGTCCCTCTGTGGGAGCTTCAAGCCTCTTGGCCCTCTCTGAGCACAATCTTCCCCTGCCAGGTCCTCCCAACCCACCCTCTGCCACTTACCCCTGCCATTCAGCCACCAGAGAGAACCCTCCGGATCAGGTTATGTCTGGCCTGCTCTGACTCTTTTGTACCGTTTTTGGGTGCCGCCACCCTCACTTTGGTCTACTTTTGCCTCCAAGTACCAGCACCTGCTCTTTTCTGTGGAGGACTGCCCAAGGGCTCCTGGAGCCTGCTTTGCCCCACATGCTTGGAGACCTGATAAGTCTGGAAACTGACACTCCCGCTTGGCACCATTGAATCTGTGACTGCCTGTCGGGGCATGAGAACCTGGGCTCAGGCTGGGAAAACACTGGGGTGCAACTCACCCCTCAGAACCTCCAGCAGGACTTGCCTGAAATCCCATCTTGGCCTGGCATCCTCTGATGTTCTATCCTGCTTCTCCCCCTCCTTCACCGGTTTCCCCTGGGAGCACATCTTCCATAAATCACTTCAGTAAATCTCACAAGCCTCCATCTCTGAGTTTGCTCTGGAAATCCTGACCTCCTTACGTTTGAGCAATCAGGAACTTGGGCAAAGCCGAATTTTCCATCCTACATGGCCAAGGCGGAGAGAATCTCTGACATAGAAATAAGATTAGCTTCTCAACCATGGTAACCCTGCTGGCTCCCAACCTACGGGAAATTATTTTTCACAAAGAAAGAACCCTTAATTATCAACAGATATTTAAAACCTGAAGCCAAGTACAGGAAGCCAGGGCTTGGGTCTGAGCAATATTCCTCCTCATCATCCCCAGGATGATGGTGAGGTCTGTACTTTTAATGTCGTGCACACACAACCTCTCCACAATGCACACTCTGCTAGGCAGAAGAAGAATAAGATGTATTACAGTGTGTGGGAGATGTTTTCATTAAGCTATGGAAATAGAAGGCTTGTGTTTTATAGCTCAAACGTTGCCAATTTTTAAAATAAGAGGTTTAGTGTAAATCTAAGCTATTCAGGGAGCATGAGTCCAAGGACTCCCATTGAGTGACTGTGAGCAAAAATGCATTGTTTGATTTTTATGGTCCTCAGTGTCCCCATCTGTAAAACCGATGATTGTCTTCTCTGCTTGAGAATCAAAGGAGTATAATGATTATCCATATTACTGATTTGAACAATGGGTCTTTGCTGATTGATCCAAAAATATAAATTAAACTCCCCAGAATGCTAAAACCATTGATGCCCTTCTGGTACTGATCTTGGACCACCCTTCTTTCTCCACCAAGCCCCACAGACACAAACATGTCCTCTGCTGAACGTGTAGAGAATGTTCCAGAAGACTCAGTAGGAAGGAGCCAGTTTCTGTGTGGGTGTCAGCATCGTGACCAGACAGACACTGAGTCATTTGATACAGTCAGCACCTCATTGGGATTCTTCCCAGGCACTTTACAAAGACTATATTCCCTGTGAACAAGACATAGCCCGGGTTCATTAACACCTCAACTAATCACTCACAAGCAATCACAGTCATCCTATCCTACACGACAGTTTGGTTTGTGACTTTTCATTTGTTGCTTGGCTGGTCTTCACTCATAAATCCCCTCACACGGAGAGTTGATTGTTGTCAACAGGGAAGAAGATCCATCTTTTCTCTCCCACCTCATCTCCCTGCCATAGCTCTAATATTTTGATCCCCTCTATTTAGTCTCTTTGTCTCTGTCAGCTTCTTCAAATTGCAGCAGTACTGATACCCAGCATTTGTTGAGTATGTACTGTGTACCTCTCAAGATAGGAAACCAAAGATCAGAGAGGTTAGTGATCTCCCTTAGCTCACACATCTAGTGAAGAGTGAAATGTGAAGTTCACCATTTGTCACGCTGACTTCACTCAGCTGGGGCCCCTCCAGGCTCCCACAGCTAGCAAATGACCTGTGTTCTCATTATCAATATTAACCTCCATGCACCATATTTACAAATCCTTCCAAAAGAAAACAAACCTGCCTTGGAAACAATGCTTATAATTATAATCATGGATACTACTTGTTCCTCACAGGGAATGCTTAAAATACCAATTTAAATGCAAATGAACCTTATCATCCAAATTAGACTCATTCCACTGTGTTGAAATTAATATAGAAAATAATATCGAGCATTAAATTATGAGTAATTAATATTGACACAATGAAAAAAATACTCTCACTTCAATATGTTGGGGAGGAGAAGTCCTGTCTGCATGTGTGCTGTGAATACTGGAAGTAACAACCAGAACACAGTAGCCCCAGTGCCTGGCATGGCTGACATGCAGGATACCACAAGAGAAATATCGGGGGAAGACAAAAGCCAATGATACATCTTAGGACCAAGTAAGCTACTCTTTGGTTCTAAAGAAAGTACACTATCCTGTTATCTAAGTGACTACATGTTATTTAAGAATAAGTTATTTCTTAAATACTAAAGAGCTGTAGGGAGAGCCTGAAAAATTAAAATCTTTTAAACATGAAAACAAAGAGAGCCTATGTCTCCTCTATAATCTCACTTGAAGGCTGGCAAACCATGACGCACAGGCCAGCAACCTCTTTCTATAAATAAAGTTTTATCGGAACCCAGCCACGCTCATTTGTTGACTTAAGGTCTATGGCCCCTTTCACGGTACAGTGGCGGAGCAGAGTAGTTACGACAGAGACCATCAGTCCTACAAAAGCCTAAAATTTTTACTACTGACCCTTTAAGAAAAAGTCTGCTGAAATCCCCTGATCTAACCAGCCATGTGTCAAGACATAGGCAAATGGCTTTGTTAGAAACAGGAGTCCAGAGAGTTGCAACGTGGGCCCAGTCACAGCTATACCACTTTCCAGCACTCTGGCATCTGGCAAGCTGCTAGATGGCCAAGGAGCTAGCATCCTCATTTGTAAGCTGAGAAAATTAGGTTCTTGTCTGTTGTAACTCTAAAATCTTATGAAATTCTCCTCTCTTCCAATAAAATCACTGATTAAGAAACAAAAGCTAAATTGGTTTTATAAGCAAATGAAATTGTCAAGTACTTACTTTTGAGAATGACAGACATAAAGTCAAAGTTATGTTCCTTTTCCATGCATGATGCTTTCTATTTTAGTCACTGTGACTGAGTGATTTCAAAGAGTTTAGCATTTGTTACTGCCTTGGATTCCCCCAGAAGCCAACCCTGAGGTGCTGATTCACAGATACATAGTTTTAATCACATATTCCTATCTGTAAACATTTTTGAGCAGCCTCTCTGAATATGTTCATAGTTATTTATCCACACACTGTATGTATGTCCTACTGTAACAATGGACTATGCACATCATAAAACTATTCAAGGAAGAAAGTTTTAAAAGGTAAGATAAAAATACTTAAAACATCATAGTACACACCCATGTCCATAGCAGCATTGTCACAATAGCCAAAAGTTGGGAGCAACCCAAATGTCCCTGGACAAGTGAATGGATAAACAAAATATCCACACAATGGAATATCACCCAGTCTTAAAAAGGAAGGAAATTCTATTTCATGCTACAACATGGATGAACCTTGAGGACATTATGCTAAGTGAGATAGCCAGTTACAAAAAGACAAATACTGTTTGCTTCCATTTCCATGAGGTACCTAGAGTCATTGAGTTCATAGAGACAGAAAGTAGTGATGGCTGCCAGGAGCTGGGGAAGGAAAGGAGGGAGGGAATAGGGAGTTACTGCTTAATAGGTATAGCATTTCAGTTTTGCAAGATGAAAAAGTTCTGGAGATTGGTTCTGGAGATTGGCTCAACAATGCAAATATATTTAGCACTACCGAACTATATTTTAAGATAGTTAAGATGTAAGTTTCATGTGATGCTTTTTTTCACCGCAATTAAAAATAAATATGTAATTTTTTTTAAATCGAGCTTTAAAAAAAGGAAGTTGTCATGTATTATCCCCACACCCCAGTGGATCATTTTATCCATCCCTTGAGATGCACATGCCCATTTTGGAGACCTTTGCACTAAATAACCAGTGTGTAAACCTGTCCATAGTGTGATCAGTAAAATGTTCTGAATAAAAAATCCTTTTGCCAAGTAGATGTTAAGATTTATCTCTTCAAGGAAGATAAAACAGTATAATAGAAATGGTGCTGAGGAGGGACACACAAGCATATGGCTCTGAGCTCCATGCCATCTCTGCTATTTAGTTACTGTGACTTGAGGCAAGTTCATCAACCTCTCTGGGCTTACATTCCTCAAATGTAAAAGAAACATGTTTTCATTTATTCATTCAACAACTATTTATTGAGTGCTAATATTATACCAGGAGCTATGGTATATTAGTTACCTAATAAAATATGTGGTATATTAATTAACTATATAATATTTGCTGCATAACAAATAACCTCCAAAACTTGGACACATAAAATAACAGTTTTTATCTCACACAGTATCCATGGATAGCAGAAGCAACTTGGTTGGATGGTTCTGGTTCAGGATCTCTCTTGGGGTTGTAGGTAAGATATCAGCTGGGGCCACATCATCTGAAGCTTTGACTGGGGTAGAGTATCTGTTTTCAAGATGAATCACATGGGAATGGCTGCTGGCAGGATGCCTCAGTTCCTCCCCCTGTGTGGGTCTTCATGAACTGCTTGAGTATCCTCATGACATGGCAGCTGACCACCCTCGGAGCAAATGATGTGAGAGGAAGCAAGATGAAAGCTACAATGTCTCTCATGGTCGAGCCTCAGAAGCCACCCACCACCATTTTGCAATATCCTATTTGTTCTATGGGTCAGCCTTCTTCATTGTGGGACACTCCATGCAAGGTCAAGAATACCAAGGGGCAAGAATCACTGGGGGCCAGCTTGGATACATTGACGCATAAAGTGAACATAGTGCTTACCCTCAAGGACCTTATCATCTAGAGGGAAAAATTGACTCCAAATAAATAATTGTAGAAAGAATTATTTATTTGTAACTGTGGTGCCTTGCTATGATGGAAGAGTACTGAGTCTTATAAATCTGTTTAGTGTGAGGAACTTGATCTCGTTTGCTGTGTGAGGGAAGTCTTCCCTGCAGAAGAGAACATTTATGTTGATGCCTTAAGGATGAAGAGGAGTCAGCCAGGTATCTGGCAGCAGAGGAAACAGCTTGTGCAAAGGCCCTGAGAAAGGAATATGCTCAGCCCTTTCAAGGATCTAAAGAAAGCTTGTGTGCATGTGGGGGGACAGGGAGGAGCATATCAATCCAGGGAGAAAAAAATGACCTGAGCTGACACTGGACCAAAGGAAAGAGACCTGACTGTGTGGAATTTATGAACCATAAGGATTTGCAACTTCATCATAAAAGCAAAGGGAACTTTTTCTTCCAAGCAGTGGTGGGGTGTGGAAGGAAATGCCTGGATTTGGTATTTTTCAAAGATCTGTCTGCTCTGGAGATGAATTGTGGGAAGCTGGGAGACCATATGGGGGAGTTTTCTAGGAGAAAGATAACTTGCAAAAGAGCTGTCGTCTTTTTTAAAAGAGAGAGAGCAAGAGAAAATGTAAAGTGCCCCAAATTTAGGAGACACTCACTAAATATTACTTCCCTCTCCCTCTTAAAACAAACAACCCAGGAACACTTAAAGTAAGGTGATGTCTGCAAAACAGATATCTCTAAAAAGAGTAAACAAAAATATTGTCAAATACTGCTAGCCTCATTAGGCACCTCGTAAGCTCAGGCACTAGGGTCCAGAAGGAGCCTTGTCTTGGGAAACAGAGGAGGATTTAGCAGCCATCTTAATGCCTTGCTCCGCCATCAGCAGGAACCCAGACCAGCCCACAGAGAGCTCTGAATAGCATTTATGATGCTTAATCAGAAAGCATGCAGCGTTGATCTGGAAATTAATTGGATGCTTGGGTTTTTCACACATCATGGAGAGTTAGACATCACAAAGAATTTGATAGGAATATATTTAGTAACAGTATCACTTATGTTCAGTCCCAAGCAGAGACCCATATCTACTTTGGGGCTCATTATATCCTGAGTGACAATGGGTGCTCAGCAAATCTCTTTTGATTATGATGATTAACCACATTGCTCAGTGTCTTTAATAGCTAGTGAGGAATTGGACCAGACCTGGGGTTTTTTAAATATGACCTACTGTGCGATTATGTATTTAATCACTTTTACTTAATGGACTCACTGTTTTAACTTAATAGATTGTTTCTAAAGGTAACTGTATGTTATCACCATAATGGAAACCATCACTGGCTATACAAATAAGATGATCATTAAAAATAGACACAGTCCTCCCCTAAAACTCCCAGTGAACAGCCCATGGTGGGTGCAGCATGCCTTGAGAAATGCCAGGCTGGGGTGTGCCTATAGCAGAGGAGCTTGGAATGAATAGCCAGGTCATCGGTCCCCTCAGCTCTGTGTGCCTGCAACACACAGCAACCGATAAAGAATGCAGGAGAATGAGAGGCATATGTCTCAAGTGAACAACAATGAAATCTACCGCACGAACCTAAAGAAGTAAAATACACGGAAAGGATAGGAAAGTATGCTAAGGCCTAGAGCTACTTAGACTTTGCAGCTCCAGGGACCACCAGCTAAAAAAACAGAGAGAGAGAACCCATGTCCTGGGACAGGGACCAGGACTCATTTATCTGGCGTGTCTATAATTTGGGAAGGGGCAGGGACTGAACTCAGGAAAAGCTCAGTACCATGTTCACTGCTGCTGAAAATTTCCTTCTGCCTTTGCTCTAAAGGAAAACACCTACAGAGGTACACAAAGGTAGGTATTTTCAGGGGGGAAAACTTACCTGCAACCTCATACATTGTTCAGGAGAATGCCAAATGGGGTAATCCCTTTGAAAAAAGGTTTGGCAGTCACTTACAAAGTTAAACACATGCTTACCGTACAACCCGCAATCCCACTCCCTAAGTATTTACCAAAGCATATGTCCGTAAAGAGACATATATAAGAATGTTCATAGCAGCTTTATTCATATTTGCAAGAACTGGAAATAATTCAAATGCCCATCAACAAGTGAATGGATAAATAAAATTGGGGTGTGTTCATACAATGGAATACCATTCCCCAACCAAAGGAACAAACTACTAATGCATACAAGAACATAGGCAGATCTCAAGAACACTATGTTAGCTAAAGAAGGCTGGGGACAAACAAAGAGAAGTACCTACTCTCTGGTTCTACTCAGAATAGTGGTTGACCGAGGGTGGGTGGAGATAAATTCAGAAGGGCATGAGAGAACTTTCCAAGAGATGGAAATGTCCTCCATCTTGACTGCAATGATGGTTTCATGGGTGTACAGATTGCCAAAACTCACCCAGCTGCACCCTTAGTACCACCTACTTTCCTACAGTGAATTATACGTCAATTTTAAAAGTACAATTTTTAAAATAACTTTAGGCTAAAGAGCTATTTTAGAAATCAGTTACTACTGAGAAGGCCCCAGGATTGAGGGAAGAGCAGGAATGGGAACAGTCCATGTCCTGGAAGATCTGCGTGTTCACTGCCCCTAGGAGAAGATATATATGCCCACCTACCTCCCTAGGTTGTCTCAAGCATAAAAGAAGGAAAGAGATGCCAAGACATTTAGAAACTCTCCGATCGCTGTACAGGCTGAGGGGGGTGTTGTTTAATCATGATTACTAAATCCTTAGAGCCACATTACTCCTGCTTTTTTCCATATTTGCATTTTTAATATAGAAGGAAGCTTGCTCATCATAAAAAAGACTTAGACGTTACAGAAGAGTAGATAAAATAAAAACTGCCAGCTCCCTTCTCTCCCCACTCCCACCCCTCCTCTACAATCCCCACTCACTTCCCAATTTTAATGATGTGGCTGTTTTGTGTGAATCTTCCAGATTTTTTTCCCCAAAACTGTAATCATACAGTGGATCATATTGTGCAACCTGCCTTGTTATGTAACAACATATTCTCTCCCATAGTATGGATACACCGTAATTTATTCAACTAAGCCCCTAAAATTTAACTTTTTGATTCTCCCCCAGTGTTCTGCTACTATAAACTATGGGATGAATATATTTCGTTGGCCATAGGTCTTTGAATTCTTGTATGACTATCCTTTCAGAATAAATTCTTAGAGGTGACATTTCTGGGTCAAGCAGTACATGCAATTTTAATTTTGATAAAGCTTATCAAATTATTCTCTGAAAAGACTGAATCAATTTACAGTCCTTCCAAAAGCATCACTTCTCCTTCTGATCTCATAGGGAAAATAAAGTGAAGGGAATGTTGCAATATTCAAAGACTCTCCAATGCCCTTGAAAAGCAAAAGTGATGCTGAGGCCAACATGTCCCTATTTTCACTGCTAACTTGAAATTTCCATAATGAGGAAATAAAATACATGATTTTTAAAAAAACTGGTAAGCAATGAGATTAATGAGAGTTGAGAGCCTATGACTTGAACATTTGCTGGTTAATAGATTTAGGGATAGAAAACAGGGTTACGTCAATTACAGTAATTAACCAGAGATGAAGATGAATTGAAGGGAACCTCTTTTGCCAGCCAAGCCTCAGTTGAAATGCTGAATAATGAGCCGCTGGTGGGGATGGGAAGGTGAGAAATGGGTTCGGATTTAGAAAAGGATGAAGCTTTCATCCTGCAGGATGTATGCTGGGTTCTCAGAAACAGAGTTCCATCCTGCCTCCACATCCCAAAGAACCCCCATCTGGAAGAGTTCGCCTTTCAAGAAATAGGATGCTTTTTAACAAACACATTTTGGCTATATCCCCCAAGGTATTTTTTTTCTCCTTAAATGGAGATAAACTCTTTCTGAACCTGAAAGAACATGACCCTGAAGGAAACGTGTCCCTGTGATGAAATGGACAAATGGGAAAAACACCAAATCCAGTGCTTCAGCATCTTGCTGACCAAGTCAGAGAGAATCCATGACCCACCCAGTAGTAAATTTTGTTGGAAATAGGTCTTTAGAATAGAAAAAAAAAAGAAAAGAAAAAATATTTCAGGAAGAAGACAGTACATTCCAAAGCTTTAACTAGAAATCATCTATAATACTTCAGCAGGATAAGAGCACTGACTTATTATCACTTGCAACCACTCTAGTCAGAAAGCTAATTGCTGGTTTTCCATTCACTTTTTTCTTTTTACAGAAAGTAAAATTTATTCTTTTTGGTGCAACGTTCTATGAGTTGGACAATTGCATAAAATCACATCACCACCACCACAATCAAGAGATAGAACATCCCCATCACGCCAAATATCTTGACTCATGCTTCCCCTTGTGGTCAGCTCCTCTGAAGACCCCACCCTCAGTCCCTTACAACCACAGATCTACTTTCTGTTCCTGTAGTTGTGCCTTCTCTAGAGAATGTCATATACTGGAATTCTAGCCTCTTCAATCTGGCTGTTGTCATTGCATTTGTGATTCATCCACGTGGTTGTATATATCAATACTTGCTCCTTTTTTGTTGCCATGTAGTATTCCATCAAGTGCATGAACCACAGTGTATCCATTCTCCAGTGTGGGACACTTGGGTGACCTCCAGTTTGGGCAATTATAAATAAAATCATCATGTACACTCCTATGCAGGTTTTTGTATGAATAAGATTTCCTTTATCTTGGGATTGCTGGGCCATATGGTAACCCAATTGCTATTTAATCTCCTTGGAGTACAAGGAGCCTAGAAACAGTTCAGTGGCTCCTGGGGTTGAATACTCTTCTCCATGAACACTGTTCTCACTTATGTAGCATGAGTCTGGGAGTGAACAGGCTATAATCTGGTCTTATCTGGCCTTCCATTTCAGCTGTGTTGCCAGCATGGAATAAGGAATGGACTCTGATGCTTTCAGTCCAATGACTCAAGAAAATCACTTGCTCATGGCAGGGGGAGGGGAAGAGTGGCTTAATCAAGCTAAACCAGGACACTCCATTTCCTTTCTTCCCAACAATTTTTGTACCTTAAAAGTTTCATAAAGATTTATGGACAAATAGCAAATAGATACTGGGATTTTTTAACTGAAGGAAATAAGTTTAAATGGAATTCTGATTATTTTTCCATTTGAAATTTTTTGAAAACATATGCAGTTCCCAAATTTGCTCATTAAATGTGACTTTATAATGTGATTATATTCCCAGAAAACTAAAAAAAAATCACAATTATACAATCCCTATAAATCTGAACTTTAGACATAATTTTTGATGACTTGCCTTCGAAAAGATAAAATATTTAAAAATTTTTATTTTCTATTGCAATTGAACACAGCTGAGTTAAATTCAATGAGTATTCAATTGAAGCTAAAGGTTTGCCATTTGCAACATACATAATGATTTCTATATTGTTTCAACTGAATTAAGTATATAAGATCTCTATTTTTATATCTAATGTCAGCTTATTTCTTTTTTCCACTTTCCACTTGTTTTTCCAAAATAATAAGGGCAAAATGCAATTAAAATATGCAAATAATGCTGCATACAGCACTACCATAGCTAATCACGGTATAAATAAAGTAATATGACACCAGCACATAAAAAAGGAGGTTTGGGAAAATCAACATTTAATGCACAAAAACACAACTAATAAAAAGGTGAATCTTAGAGGTTTGGAAACCCTTGGAAGCATCCTTGTGTTGTTCTGCCCAATTCCAAAAACAAATGGTCTTATTTTTATAATTTAGTTAATGTGTAGAAAATGAGCAAGCTCCACCTGATAACTCCCATAATATCAAATGATACTAAGTGAACAAATGATTTTAGGCAATCATTTGCTTGTAATTAGTTCATTCATTCATTCATTGAACATGCACTGACATCCACTATGTCCATAGTGGCATCAAGTAAGACATAGTTCACATCCTTGAACAACTTACAATAAACTGGAGGTGATGGAAAATGGAGGGAAGTATTGTGGATGGATATCTAGCCAAAGCAGAAGGTCACATGGGGAGGGATCTTCTTAAATGAGGTTATAGTTGAGCTGATTCAAGTTAGCCTGCTTTAGAGAGGAGAGAACTCTCGACAGATAAAACAGCACGGAGGATGGGCATGGATGGAGCTGCTTACAGGGGAGTGGAAGAAGATAACGCTGGAGCCTAGAGCTGTATACTCATTTCCTAGGGCTGCTGTAAAAAATTATTGCAAACTGGGTGGCTTATCACAACAGGAATGTATTCTTTGACAGTTCTAGAGGCCAGAAGTCTGAAATCAAGGTAAAAACATGGCTGGTTCTTCTGGAGACTCTCAGGGAGAATTGGTTCCATGCCTCTCTCCTGGTCTCTGGTGGTTGTGGGCAACCCTTGTAGACCCATCATTCCAATCTCTGTCTCCACCTCCAGCTGGCATTGCCCTACTTCTGAGTCTCTGTCTCTATCCTTTCACATGGCATTCTTTTTTTAAATTTCTTCTTCTTTTTTAATTAACATATAATGTATTATTTGTGAATCACACATCTGTGATTCATCAGTCTTACACAATTCACAGCACTCTCCATTGCACATATCCTCTCCAATGTCCATCACCCAGCCACCCCATCCCTCCCATCCTCCCCCACTCCAGCAACCCTCAGTTTGTTTCCTGAGATTAAGAGTCTCTTATGGTTTGTCTCCCTTTCTGGTTTCGTCTTGTTCATTTTTCCCTCCCTTCCGCTATGATCCTCTGTCTTGTTTCTCAAATTCCTCATATCAGTGAGATCATATGATAATTGTCTCTGATTGACTTATTTCACTTAGCATAATACCCTCTAGTTCCATCCACGTCATTGCAAATGGCAAGATTTCGTTTTTTGATGGCTGCATAATATTCCGTTGTATATATATACCACATGGCATTCTTATAAAAACACCAGTCATCAGATTTAGGGCCCACTGTAATCTGAGTATGGCCTCATTTAACTTGTTTACATCTGCAAAAGTGCTATTTCCAAATAAGGTCATGTTCACGGGGGATTTAGTCTTCCACACCAGGGTTATGACTTCAACAAATCTTTTTGGCAGACACAGTTCAACTCACAACAAACAGCCCACAACTACAAACTACAGCCCACCCACTGCCTTTCCGTGTTTGTTCTTCGTAAATCAGGTTTTATGGGAACACAGCCACACACACTTGTTCACACATCTTTGATGTCCACTTTCCCACTACAAAAGCAGCAGTGAGTGATTGTGACAGAGACCATATGACCCACAAAGCCTAAAACATTTACCATCTGGCCCTTCCAGAAAAAGTTGGGGGACCCCTGAGCTAGAGAGAAATTAGTTGTCTGCCGATAATGAATGGCCTCCAGGTGAAGCTAAGGAGTGAGAACTTGATGCTGCAAACTCCAGGGAATGTGGTTCAATGTTGGTAGAAAATGTGCAAATGTAAATAGGATGGAGAAGACACAAAAAGAAAGTGGAGTGGGCAGGGGATTTGCTGGCCCTGGTGGGAGATGTGCTGATGCGTGAAGGAGGGGGTGGGAGGGAGTGGAGAGTGGAAAAAGAGACGTAGCTTCTGTGATTGGGACAGAGTCACTGTTCTGGGTTATGAGATCAAAAGGGAGATGCTAAGATGGAGCCGAAGGGGAGTCATTGGAGTAGGGGGAGAAGGCCAGGGACTGGGAAGGCAAGGGGGCAGATGAACATTCTTCATGGTTCTTAGAAATGCCGGGGCTGGCGATGGTAGTGGGGTGGCAAGGACCACCATGGGCAAGGGCATGTCATCCCCAAAAGGTCTAGAGCACTGGATTTCCTTCCCCAAAAAACTAGTGTCCATACTTTAAGTGGTGCCACCCCCATGCACAAAGCGACTGTGTGATTAATGTGGATCCTGGTGCTCCATCCTTGTAACAACTTAATAAGGTGTGTGCACAGCCTCCAAATGAAGGCTGTAATCACTTTTCCAGAGTTTATGAATTATGAAGTTGGATTCCCATCACAAGTGCTGTCAAGTTTTTTTGGCTTCAAAACCAATTAAAATGATGAATAGCTATGAAAGGAACCAGAAATGCATTTAATCTTTCTCCAGAACAGTTGGGGATCAGTCCTTTCCTGTGTCACATTTCACATTAGCTGGGAACACGAAATTGGGCATATTCAAAGGTAAGACTCAAACAACTTCATGAAAGGGAACTGATCCACTTAGCTTTTTTTTTCTGCCATGAATGCTGGAGATATTTACAGTGTGCCTCGTCTTCCTTTTTGCTTCTCTCCCAAGGTCATAACACTGTCTCCATCATCTCCCATTAGCAAGGTTATCCTAAAAAGAATCACTAAAGCAGAGATTAACTGTTTTGGGGGGGAAAAAAAGACAAGTGAAAAAAAATGCCGAAAGATTTTGAGTTTGATTTATAATGGATGAGAAAATGAGCAGCCAAGAAAAGCCCTGAGAACCACACACCACCCCCCCGCCACCCCCCCCACCTCTTGCTGCTATATCATGTATTTTGGGTATGAACATTCCCACCCAATTTCAAGGGCGCTGGGATAAGCAAGATTATCAGTCCTGTCATTTTTTCCCCACTTCTTATGGTCGGAAAGATCTGTAGATCCCATGCAGTACAGAGAGAAGAGAATGAATCTGAGTCAGAAGATCTCATTTCTAATACGAACTCAATCACTTCTAACTGGAAAACCTTGAGCAAATCACATGAGCCTCAGTCTTCCTATCCGTAAAACGGAGGAGTTACAAGACTCAATTCTCAAAACTATTGTGAGGCTCAACCAAAATTAATTTGTATTGAATTATACATGTATGTGGTTTATACCTAAAACTTGTATCTGTAGGTCTATTAACCACAGACCCCTGTATGATCTACTTATTCGTGTTGCTATGCTTTCGACAGGAGGAAAAAACATTGTGTAAGATGGGCTTCAGACAGTCTCCAATAAATAACATTTGGACAAAACAACTCCTTCGATGAGGTGACTCAATTATCAGTGAACTCTTTGCTATTTTTAGGACTGAAAAAGGAGAGGCAGGTGATACTGAAGTTGTATAATCAATCACACAGGGAGGGCTAGATGTAAACCAGTGTCTCCCTCTCTCCCAGGATATCTGAACTCCTAGGTAGTGGCCATGGACCTCAGCAGCCATTCAAAGGCAAGCAAAACCCTCACAGAAGACCCAAGGGAAGGGAAGCTGTGATCATCCATCTCTACGACATCACAGAACACCCAGTCAAAAGAGGGAAACACAAATCAACTTGCACCTCATCACCTTGACAACACAAATTTAGACCCAGGCTGCTATGTGCTCTTCTGATTCTTTTTCCGAAACGGTGTCTCGCTCTCGTCCTGCTGATTTACACGGTTGCTACTGCAGGGCCTGAGAGCACCCTCGCTCTTTGTGGAACTTCGAGAAGCAGGCTTGAATAGCCTGATGAGCAGGCTACTCCCAGCCCCTTCGATCTTCCCTCCAGGGCTAGGTGTGAGGTCCAACAGCAGCTACTGTAAGCCCAACTTCCAGCCGCCCCCTCTCCATCCTGGGTCCCAAAGGACATCCCTGCACTCACCGTGTGGGATGGCTCTCCTCACCCTCTCATTAAGTTATCAAGGTGAACTTGGACTTCCTTTCTTAAACCCACATCTTTCTTTTCCTTTAACCTGAAATTAGCCCTTGCCTTTGTGTCAGCCTCTCTTGAAGTGACGGGTAATGACGTGACAAAGGCTTGAGACGCTACCTTGAGCTGCTTTTGTACAACTCCCTCAAGGTCAACTTTGCCATTGTGGGGACACAGGGACACCTTGGCAGTGAAGGGCCCTGGGGAAGGGGAGAATCCAGCAAGGCTGGCAAGGGGCTGGGAGGACTGACTGGTGCTAGGGCAGGTGGTGCGCCAGGATTGGCTTGGAGGAGTATCTATACTCAAAGAGGTTGACTTTGGGCTATGAGACCATGTGATGACTGCACAAGGAATCAGAGCACACTTGCAGTTCCCTCTGTGGACCCTCATTTTTACTAAAAGCAAATGATATCCTGCTACATCGTTAACTTCAGTTTGTCTGTGTCACTTGTTAGAATCCAGGACACACCTGTTGTTTAGAATCCAGGAAACACGTGTTGTTTCTTTTCAGGAAAGAGGCAGGGTATCAAACTAAGCGTGCACTGAAATATACATACACTTTAAAAGAAATGTTTTAATTCCAATCGCTGTTAAAGCAGCTTGGCATTTAGTTTTGTCTATAATTAGGAGTTTTTGTTAAAGTTTTGACAGGAACTTTATTTTAAGCCGCAGGCAGCAAAAAATAATTCAAACCTTAATATTCATCAAAAATTATTTAACAGCAGGAAAACCTTCACTTTGAACTCTCACTCTTCTTTTTTGCGGAATCCATCCCCGCAACAGCTCTCCCTGCTAGAAGTACAGAGAAAGCAATAATATTGCGTATAGTGACCATACATTTTATCTCCTTTCTTGTTTTCCTTGGTTCATCAGGAAGGGCCTGAAGAACCAAGGAATCCATTGTGACAACTCCATTCTCGGAACTTTCTCCATAGAAAGCAGTTCACTCTGAGAGATGCCAAGAAGCTCCTCATGCTTCCAAAATATCACTCTTCAATCTCTACTACTAGAAATTGAGTTCTTTGGCTCTTTCCGATGTCCATTCTCTTCTGTTAAAGCAAATAATATTGCAAAGGGCACTGAACTGAACTTATTCATGCTAAAATATGAATGACTTACCAATTCAGTTTCTTCCTGCTGGAGAATTTAGGTGGAAGAGAGAGAAGGGACAGTGAGAGGAGAAGGTTGCAACAGGGAGATTATGGATGCTTAGAGGGGAAGCAAAGGGCCACAGGCAAAACTGACCCTATGCATCCATTTTACAAATAGAAAAATCTGTGCACACATGAATTCCCTGGAGGTCTGATTAAAATGCAGATTCAGATTCAGCCAGTCCACGATATAGCCTAAGACTTCCCTTTTCTAACAAGTTCTCGGGCGATGTCAGTGCTACTCGTCCATGGACCACACTGGACACAGCAAGAGGGCCAGAATATAAGCAATGAACAAAGGTGTTAGCTCAGATGAACATCTGAATCACCTGCAGAGACTTTTTTTTTAAACTAGTGATGCCCAAGCCCTGCCCCAGATCAATTAAATAAAAATCCAGGGGTCACTCAAGCATTCATACATCTAGAAGGTCCCAGGCAATTCTACTGAGCAGCCTAAGTTGAGAAGCACAGTTAGCTGCTAACCGAAACATTGTTGAAAACTCAGGCGTCAGTCCATAATTAATGTATTCGCTCACCAGGGCTAAAGGCAAGGCATCCCAGGTCTAGGAGATCCTAGATCTTCTCCAAAAGTGACTTGCTACTCTACAGTGCCTGGCAAACAGTTGGTACACAAGAAATACCTGTTCACTGAAAAAAATAAATAAATGATAGGCTGAAAGCATGAAGGAAGGCCAAGAGCCTATAGAATGTAAAGAATTGAAGCTCTAACACTGAAATGCCAAGCTACAAGATCGAGATTTGAGGACAGAAAGTCTTCCCCATTACTCCTTTAGATCCCCTGTGCATATACTCAATTCTGCTGACTCTGCTGATAACAGGAGGATCTGAAGCCCAGAAATACTACCGTTGCTTTATCCCAGGCTTTGCCTCCAGAGCCTCTTCAGCACTATCTGGTGGCCCGTGGATTTCTGAGTGCAGTTGGAAAATCACTGGCCCAGAGTGTTGTTCCGTGAGATGCTCACCCGCGGTGCTTTCTGTAACAAAGTCTTAACACACCTGCACAATTTTTGCAGTGGTGCTATTATTTACCGAGCTGATTTCCTTAAATTGACTCACTTCTTTAACATAAATGAATGTGTTTTCAAGAGAAACTATAAATCACTATTTCAAACAGATTACCAATATCCCTTGACATAAATGGAAGTAGCTGTCAAAATAAATACAATGAAAATAACCCAAGCCAGATGCCCTGCCTGCCCGTGCTTGCCTCCATCAGATAAGGAGTTGGATGGCCAGGAATAGGGAGGCATGAAAGACATGGCACACTCGATGGGGACCTGTCGTTGGCATAATAAGAAGGATGGAGGAGTGCTTCAGATGAAGTCACGGTCTGATGTTACAGAAAGCACCGCGGGTGAGCATCTCACGGAACAACACTCTGGGCCAGTGATTTTCAAACTGCACTCAGAAATCCACGAGCCACCAGATAGTGCTGAAGAGGCTCTGGAGGAAAAAAAAAAAAAAGAAGAAGAAGAAGTATTTTCAAGATTTCAGTTTCTGAGGACTCTACTCATCACTGCTGTTTGTCTCACATACAGTGTAATATCTGTTTCTCAAAAAAAGTCCTACTTCTAAGAGGAACAACATAATCAACAGAGGAAAAGGGAGTAGCTTGAGACTTGCTGCTGAGAGCAGGAAAATGAGCTTTCTCTTTGAAGGCATGTTTGCGGCTTGAGGCCTCCAAGGCATCGTACCTACCTTGGATGAGAGAATTTATGAAACCAAACTATGCTGGGTCTGAAAAATGAACGGATCATACAAAGGGAGGAAATGTGCCTCCCGGCTCTTAAGTGAGTTGTGTCCCGGGATGGGAGTTAAATTATTGGCTCAATGTACGTGCTCGGATTTGGACAGAATGTCCCATTGACATTGTAGGGAGTAAATCCACTAAATTGTCCCTTTCTATTTGCTAGGTATTTGTTTTTCTCTTTTAAACAATGCATGCACTAGAAGGTACTGGTTATGGTTCTTATGCAGAGCCGCAAGACTGCATGGTTAGGGGAGAAGCCTCTGGAGCCAGACTGCCTGGTCTAAATCCCTACTCTGTCTCTTTTCATCTGTGTGACATCGGGCAAAATACTCAACATCTCTGTGCCTGGGTTTTCTTGCTCACAGAATGAGAGTGCCTACCACATAAGGATATCATAAGAAGGAGCTGATGCATACAAAGCATCTAAAAGGGCCCTTTGCACTCCTTATGGGTTACCTGTTATTATATGACAAAAAAAATTTTTTTACACAGAATAAAAGGTTATGTCATGGAAATTATGTCTTCCTTCCACCATAGACCCCACACCCCTCTGTAGAGTACGCATTTACTACCAAGAATATCCTTCTCTTGCATACAAATGGGAGCTCACAAGGCACTCTGTTCTACACACAGTATTTCCTAGGAATGAGTTCATGGTAGGCTTGGCCCCTCATTCTTGGAGGGGGCTGCAGAGTTTGCATCTTAGGGGGACCCCATCATTTACTTCGGTTGTCCCTGCTGTTGGGCACTGAAACTGCTTCTGGTCTTTCACATTTATAATCATGCTGCCATGATTACCTTGAAAAGCAAGTCTTTTGTATATGTGCAAGTGTAGCTTTAAGATAAATTGTTCCAAGTGGGACAGCTGGGTCAGAGTCTGTGTGTCTTTTATTTGGATAGATATTGCCAAATTTCTCTTCTGAGAAACTGCACCAACCAGCCGGTACACAAATGTCTCCCCTTATTCTCAGAATAATGTTTTAAATTCATAAAATAAATTACATGAGATAATCAAAGAAAGCAATTATACTGAAATGCAGTTTTTGGTGTGTAAAAATACACCTGTGCCGAATGGTAGTGTGTATCATTCTTTCTTAATGCATTAACCAACAACATTTAGTGGCAGGTAGGAATGAGTAGAAAAGCTATTTCAGCCTATCAGCAACCACTATAATGCGATATGAAAGTATACATGGGTGACAAGCTCACAGGTCCTGCTAATAATATGGTGGCTTGGAATCTACAGTCAGAATTGAACAAAATGCTAAATCTGGGTTGGCAGCTAACAAAAATAAAGACATAAATTCTTTCTGAACAAGTCTGGGACCCTGTCGTAGAGCCAGCTCTCAGAGACTAATTACAGTAAATGGCAGCTTCTCCTCAATGCATCAGGTCAGCCCCAAGATTTCACACTTTCAGGACAGCTCTTAAAATATATGGGTGGGAATCGCCCTCATCCAGCCTAATACAGGCTTCTTGGGCCTTTTAAAATAACCAGAGCAGTCAAGACATGGACAGGCAGAGATAACTCTACAGTAGCCATCCAAAAGTATGGCTTTGACTGTTTCTTGGAGATAACCCCACCTCTTCCTTCAATACTTCAATACTTCTGCTCTCCTATCCCACAGGGTTTTAGAGACTATTAAATAAAATGAGAGAATTTTACATCTTATGAAAGCGAAAAGACACTCATTCTTAATTTAAGGCTCTGTGTTAACCATTGGGAATTAATACTCCTCCCTCCTCTTATGTGTAGTGCTTAGAACCTCTCTCAGATCTGCCAAGAAGAGTGACCCTGAGGGCCAAAGGAAGGTTTGGAAAATAGAAGAAGCCCAGTTGTCCAGGACATGGCTTGGGGGCATAGTGATCCTTGCCCAGCCCGACTAGAATGTTACCTTGTTCTCTCACCCCAAGAATACTCCAGGGACTGCAGAAGTTACTGGAATTTACAGGAGGAAGGAAGTGATGGTAGGAGGTGTCAAATCCACCATCAGAGAACACTCCATCACTGGAAAAATGCACAACTCTGGCCATCTCAGGGGTATAAAAGAAAGATTTCAAACAATTTTCTGACTATGCATCTTTTTTTTTTAATTTCTGAGCACTGGAGAAATGTTAAATTTCATTAAGTTTTACAGCCAGACTTAATATAGACATAAATCCCTTTAATGTTGGTTTCAGTCAAAAGTGAGCTGAACATTATCGTTAAAGCAGTGCATGTGGGAGAATTATTTGAGGAAAATCAAAATAGGCACAGTTGGGAACATTCAGCCATGACCATATTTGATGCAAGTAGGCACAATAGCAAAATTCTTTAGATTCTAATGGACTGGGCTATTTTGCTGTTCAGTTTCCATACAGATGAGCTTTGTTCTGGGGCAATATGGTTGCAGTTTGCAAGTCTATCTGGGGAAGCTCACTTCTCTTTCATTAGTCCATGAGCGCAGTGCAATTTCAGCTAATACGGTTACATAGCTCCTAGCTGGGTTATTTGGTCAAACACCTTCAGGGAAAGGAGAAGTCAGAATAAAGGGACAAATGGGATGGATGTACTCTCTTGTTCTGAGTGCCTATAGCTGTTGGAATCTCATTGGCGATTAATCATATGCCATGCTGTACTCATAATACTCCTACTATTGTTTGAGATATTAGTTAAGTCTGGTATTACCTGACATTTCACAGGGGACATCTTGTCTCTCTGGTACAATTTCTTTGAAGTCTGAGCTTATATATGATGCTAACTAGGGAGATCTACTTCTTGCCATGGTTCATAGATGTGCTCGGACTTATATGCATTTATGTAAAATTGAAAAAAACACTCCCTCCTGGTGGGTGAGTTGCAAAACAGCACCCTCCTTCTGGACAAACAAATGAGAAAAGGGTGCCCACCACCCCCCAAGCCCTATCCCAGGGCACATGGCTTGTGGAGTCCAGTGCAGCCTTTAGTTGCCCCCCTTGGGTATGTCCCCTTATGTAAGGCACAACCTAGACAACTGTCCATCGTAGCCCCGATTAAAGATACCACTTTTCTAATTTTGTAGTCAGACCACAGAGGTTGTTCCTCAGTGCTCTAAAAATATCTGTTCACTCACACAGCAGCAGCCTCCCATGTTAACTGTATTGGCCTATTATGAAAGCTTGGTGTTGTAAGAATGTCAAGGAAGCATCACAAAAATGAAAGATGAGTAAGGCCTTGTATGGCACACACTATATTACCTGGCGATCACCTCTGTGTGCCGAAGGCCTGTTCTCTGCAAGCACCTGCCAAGAATGATGTTCTGACCACGGGGACAGACAGGACACTTGTAGATGGAAAGACAAGGAACTAGGGGGCTGTTGCCCCTAGAAGCATCCTTCAACCAGCGATGGATGGGGACGGTGGAAACAATGTTGGGGCTTCCTCGCCATCCCAGCAAGATACTCTCTTCTGCCTCCATGATAGCCCTTGTCAGTTTCTGACCAAAGTCACACCTGAGGACCCACTTTGGATTGGCATGAGACCCAAGAGAGGTAAACATCAAACTCTTAGCAATGTAGTGAGGCTAGTTGATATCAGATTCCTTTTCAGCAGCTACAGCCCACCTAGAAGGAATTGGACATGGGGCAAATATGTCTCAGAGCAGGCCCCCAGGAAGACAAGGATTGGGGGAGATACTATAGTGTAGGCCTCAGGCTCTCAGAAGGCAACCTACAGACCTGAGAGGCCTAGGATGACAGTGAAGGGTTGGCAAACTCTTTCTCTAAAAGGTAGTAAATATTTTAAGATTTGTGGGATCCTGTCACAAGCCTGCTGTTATAGTGTGGAAGCAGTCATTGGCAATAAAACAGATTGACATGATTGTGTGCCAATAAAACTTTATTTACAAAAATAGGTAGAGGGCCAGATTTGGCACATGCCGTATTTTGTGACTCTTGCTGTAGGTGATCAAAGAAAGTGAAGGACACAGAAGAAGTCAGAGGTGAGAGAATGCCCACGCTGTTGGGCAATGCACTTGCCAGCTTAAACTGGTTCTTTCATTTTGTCCTCACAACAACCAAGTACTTGGTTTTATCATCTGCATTTTAAAGATGAGGAAACTGTGGTTTCCAGAAAACAAGAAAACTGCCAAGACCAAACAGCCTAGGTTTGAAACCAGATCTGTTTGATTTGAAGGCCTCTCTCCTTTTCTCTACTCCAAACTGATGCCTATAGACCCATTCATTGTGTACAACCCAGCAAGGAAAGTCCACGGATCCCAAAGGCATTAAATTCCAGACTTGGGGTCGGGGGGAAGACTGGCACTACCAGAGATAGGTTTGGTCTCAGGGGTCTTAGAAGCTTCTCTGAGACGGTTAAAGCAAGGGGCATAGTTGCCACTGTGTTCACCACCAGCTTTCATGGTGAGACCAGCCCTGGCATCTGATGCATGCCATTGGTCAGTCTGTGACTTTGGGGGCTGCACAAAGGCAGTACCTCAAACATAAGAAGTCAGAAGATTTCTTGAGATTAAGTAAGTTCCTGTCCTTTCCTAGCTTAGTGTGCAGGCAAGCCATCTGATGGAAACGTGCACAATACAAACAACAGCCAAAGTCATAATCATTAAAGTTCCTTTCTTTTTTTTTTTTTTAAGATTTTATTTATTTATTTGAGACAGAGAGAATGAGAGAGACAGAGAGCACATGAGAGGGGGGAGGGTCAGAGGGAGAAGCAGGCTCCCTGCCGAGCAGGGAGCCCGATGCGGGACTCGATCCCGGGACTCCAGGATCATGACCTGAGCCGAAGGCAGTCGCTTAACCAACTGAGCCACCCAGGCGCCCCCATTAAAGTTCCTTTCTACAGGCTAATCTAGTCTTGATTTCTGACTATGCATTCAAATATTCAGAAATCAAGCCTTAGAGTTATTAAATACCAGAGGGCTTTTTTTTTCCTCCTGCACTCAACTCTTATAAGAGAAATGAGCCATTATCAGAAGTTTCTTCCAGAAATAACTTCCAGGGAAGCCCTGAGGTCAGTTTGGATTCAGTCCAGTCTTCTCACTTTCTGCATGATGGTACAATGATAATTCAAGTTATTCGTGATGACTCTGAATAATCCTGATCCTGAATCATCAATGATTAAATTATGTTCACCAAACAGCTAGTATTCTCTAAAGCAAGAAAATAGACTAATGCATTTGCAAAAAAAGTTATGGAAGAATTCAAACCAAAACAAGCCACAGGCTTAGCATCGGATGACCAGAGCATTAAATTTACAAAGACACTACTTCCCCCTAAATGTCCACCTTAATGGCTATTTTAGAAAATTCCAGCATAACTCAAGGCCAGTTTAATTTATTTGCTTACACAAATAATTTTATGGAAGGCAACACTGTAATTCAAATCCATAAAAGATTCAGTTTTGGCTATAAAAGGATAAACAAAATGCTTACAAAAAATTGCTCACTGTTCTTTCTTGCTATAAACCATTTGATTTTTAGCTAAAAGACTTACAGCCAAACAAGCACCACTGTTTGCCTTTGGTAACACTCAGTGTAGACTGTTACACAAGGAATTAAGCATTAGTCATCAAATTAATTTAAAAACAACAAAACAGAGTTTGTAAGTCACCAACCATCTCAACACTCAAAGGTGAATTTGACCCCAGACAATACGTGGTCTTTCCCTTCTCAGAAAAGTGGTCCCAGAATTCCTTGGACTCTCGGCTGCAAGTTCTGCTGTGAGCTCTGTGCAGTACCCTTTCCAGCCCCCAAACATCTTAGGGCAAGCAATTTTATCCAGAACCAGGTTAGAGCCCAGAGGCCTCAGCCAAGACCACGGACAATTATTATCAACCAGAAAAGTGAATCAGGGTGAAAAGCTTATGAACCGTACAATCAGGCAGCAAACCCAGAGGTGCAGAAAATTCCAATTTTTCTTTTCTCTGATGGAATTTAACTTCCATCTGTCAGCCTAATTGCCCTCACTCAAGGCAGAAATTTGACCTTGGTTAACTCAGGTGTTGCCCCCACCCTCCTGTCTCCAGGATTGTCCTTGAGCTTCAAAGGACCAGCACAGCATTAGGAGAGGGTGCAGGGGTTCTGGTATTTGTGTCTCATCGTCTGTACCCCTAGATTCCACTCCTGCACCCCCATCCGCACTGGCCTTGGTTGTCAGTCCATATGGATCCTGCCTGAACCCTGGATCCTCAGTGTCCTGACCCTTGAAATTTCTAGGCCAGCTGGTTCTCTCTGTCACACTCTCACCACCCTCAGCCTCCCACAGAATATTCCTGCTGCCCGCTGCTCCATACTGATGGTCAGAGAAACGCAGAGTGGGGCCACCCCAAGTTTCTAAGCTAAGACACCCCTGAGAGCCACTGCTGATCTGCAGCAACATAGCCCTGTTCTAAGATGAGTCCCAGACCTCTCCAAGGTTGGACATTCCAACATACCTCCATCCCACTCCAGAACACAGCTCAGAAGAAAGAGGTAGCACTCTGCAACCCTTTGGGGGGTCCCACAATGGCTACTTGTTGAATTTTCCATTCAACTTGCCTTAGACAAGGTGATTTTTCTCCCTTCTATGGAGAAACAAACCAGGCTTAGCAAATAGTCTTCCAAATCTATTGCTTAGGTTTCAACCTCAGCTTTGAAACCCCAAAGAAAAAGTATTAACTTGGATTTCTCTCCATAGTCCATTCCCCAAATCTATCTAAGAATGCTCTTGCCCCAAAAACTCAGAGAAGGTTAAGGGTAACTGAACATAGTTACTATTTCAAAATAATATCCCTCAAAAGAACTGAAATCCAAATAGTTCAAGAAAAGTAAAAACAAAAGAAAACAAAACAAAAAACATGCCAAATCTGAGTGGGTCTCCCAGAGACAGGAAATATAGACCAGATTGAGAATCAAACTTTTTTAAAAGGTAAATGAGAGTAGTTTGGGATCTAAGGGAAGAAGGAGGAGCAGATCATTCAGAGCCAATAATTACGGCCAGAGGAGACAGAAGGATGTCCTCTCTGATGACCAGGTATTAAAGGAAGACCTAGATTCTAGAATAAAGGATAAGCTTGTTCAACACCAAAGATACAAGGATTGGTCCAAATTTTGAATGGGGTAGCGGAAAGTGGAAAATGAGGAATTGGTTTTCTATGGGTATGAAGTTTCTGTTATGCTAATGAGTAAGTTCTAGAGCTGTGTTTTGCAACACAGCCAACAATATGGTATTATATACTTTAAACAGTGATAAAAGGATAGCTCTCATGTCAAAAGTTCTCACCAAGGGAAAATCAAAAATAACAGACACAAAAGAACACAAGGAAATGTGGGGAGGTGATGAACATGTTTTAGCACCTTGGTTGTAGTGATGTGATCATAGGTATATGCATATGCCCAAGCTCATTACATTGTGAAGTATATCAATTATACCTCAATAAGGCCCAAAATTCTTAAATAAATACATAGAGATTAATTCAATATAGATGAAAGACCTAAAAGTGAGACAGGAATCCATCAAAATCTAGAAGCAACAACCATTTTGTCATCAGCTGTAGCAACTTATTACTAGATGTGTCTCCTGAGGCAGGGGAAGCAAAAGCAAAAGTAAACTATTGGGATTTCATCAAGATAGAAAAAGCTTCTGTACAGCAAAGGAAACAACAAAACGAAAAGGCAACCTTCAGAATGGGAGAAGATATTTGCAAATGACATATTCGATAAAGGGTTAGTATCTAAAATCTTTAAAGAACTTCTAAAACTCAACACCCCAAAAATGAATAATCCAATTAAAAAATGGGCAGAAGATGTGAATAGACATTTTTCCAAAGAAGACATACAGATGGCCCACAGACACATGAAAAGATGCTCAACATAACTCATCATCAGGGAAATACAAATCAAAACTACAGTGAGATATCACCTCACACCGGTCAGAATGGCTAAAATTAACAACTCAGGAAAAAACAGATGTTAGCAAGGATGCAGAGAAAGGGGAACCCTCTTACACTGTTGGTGGGAATGCAAACTGGTGCAGCCAATCTGGAAGGTAGTATGGAGTTTCCTCAAAAAGGTAAGCATAGAACTACCCTACGACCCAGCAATTGCGCTACTAGGTATTTTATTTACCCAAAGGATACAAAAATACTAATTCAAAGGGATACATGCACTCTGATGTTTATAGCAGCATTATCAACAGTAGCCAAATTATGAAAAGAGCCCAAATGTCCATGGACAGATGAATGGATAAGGAAGATATAGTATATATATACAATGGAATATTATTCAGTGATAAAAAAAAAAAAGAATGAAATCTTGCCATTTGCAACAACATGGATGGAGCTAGAGAGTATTATGCTAAGCAAAATAAGTCAGTCAGAGAAAGACAAATACCATATGATTTCACTCATATGTGGAATTTAAGAAACGAAACAGATTAACAAAGGGGCGAAGAAAAGAGAGGCAAACCAAAAAACAGACTCATAACTATAGATAAGTTAAATGGGTGATGGGCATTAAGGAGGGCACTTGTTGTGATGAGCGCTGGGTATTATATGTAAGTGATGAATCACTAAATTCTACACCTGAAACTTATAATACACTATATGTTAATTAACTGGAATTTAAATAAACGCTTGGGATAAAAAATTTTTTTTAATCTCAGGGTGACATCTATCCCAAACACATTTATTTAAATAAATTAGTATTATAATTCTGATTACTACAATTACTGGTGACTATTTGCCCTTTGTCATCCAACAAATGGAAACACAAACTAATGGGATTCATCAATGTGCTCTTAAAAACATTATGCCACTAATACATCAGGTTTGCAGATTGAAGTGTTTTACCTCATGAAAGGGCACAATTCTTGAAAATGTCTCAAGACCCATGGAATCAAGAAATGCCCACATTGGAATATACATCTAACCCAGTACTTCCCAGCTCACTGTATACTGTGGACCAAGAAACCCTCCAGAGCTTTACTGCAGAACTCAAAAACAAAGCAGAGAAAAATGGGATTCTCATTTTTAGCATCCCAGGCAAACAGACAAGGCAGTGGAAAGGGATGTCATCAGCTGTAGCAGTCACCAAAAGGAGGTAGATCATCTCCCATCATGGACCAAAATAAAAGGTTGATCAACTAAAGACCAAAATGGAAAATAATTTAAGTGGATATGGAATTGATTTCTGAGGGTGAAGGACTCTCAGTGGAAAAGGTGGAGGTGTTGGATGCATAGAACTTAAGCTTTGAACTTAATACTGTAGGGTATAAGAGTACTCCCAGTTTATAATTGTCTACTTATTTGTTTCATCATTTGATCTATGTCTGTCCCCCCAACCAGGCTGTAAATTACATGAGGGCAGGGATGTCACTACTGTATTCCCATATTTGGAAAAGTCCCTGGCATATGTTAGACTCTTACTGAGATTTGTTGAGTGAGTAAATGAAGTTGGTATTGTGCCAATGTTAGGGGCTTGGACAGGGGTTTCACACCCGTAAGTATTAAAGGAGACAAGCCTATGTCAGTCTGAAGCCAGGAGCTGGAAGTGAGCTTCTGCATAAAGCAAGAAAACTCCAGCAATTGCCTCACTTGTGACATAAGATCTCGGACCTTCTGACCATCAATCCAAGGAAACATAAGTCCTGGATTCCAGGTGAACCCCATTTACCCACAGGTGGCAACTCAACTTAAAATGGCAGACAGTCCTGGAGAGCACACGACTCAAATTTGCTAGTTCTTTGAGGGCCTGAAGTAGAATGGGATGAGGAACCCTGGAAAGAGGATAAAGTGAGAACAGAGAGATCCAAAGACACACCAGGTCTGGCACCATTTGGTGAGGGCTGGTCCAGAGCGGAACATTAACACAGCACTCCATAGAGGGCTGTAAACATAAAACAGTCATGTCTTGTAGCATTTTCTCTTGCCTCTACATCTGGCTTGATTAAACTTATGAGACACCTTGTGTTTTTCAGAATGCCGAGGCCAGCTATGACTTCAGCGGCAATGACCCCTATCCTTACCCTCGATACACAGACGACTGGTTCAACAGGTAAACTGGGCCTAGTGGGCTGTCTTTGACTTTAGACTTTAGACTTATTTGATTCTGTTTTTAAAGCGTGAGCATCACCAGCAAAATAATCTCAGTGCTTCACTAAATTATATTGTGATTTTTCTCCTTCATAGCTACATTCTCTAAATTCTTGGATTTTATCAATATGGCAATGTTCCTCTAAAATTGTCTTTTGACTATTTTGTTCTCTTGAATTGGGAGTTATTTGCCACTTTATTAAAGATAAAAGAAAGTAGAAATAATAAGAAATCCTTTTCAACTCACCACAAGATGATTTAAAACACACTGATTTCACTTGATCTGTTGAAAAGAACTATTGTGCCTCTCTGCTCTGTGTCCAAATGTTTTTGAAAAGTGTTTCTGCTGTAAACTTATAAGAGCTCATGTAGTTTCTTTCAACTAAATAGTAAGTATTATTGGCAAAGGTTTGAAGTATTCTTTAAATTGAGGTACAATCGATACAGACATTATATTAATTTCAGGTATACATCATAGTGATTTGATATTTGCATATATTACAAAATGATCACTACATTAAGTCTACTTAGTACCTGACACCATACATAGTAACAAAAAAATATTTTTTCTTGGGATGAGGACTTTTAAGATTTAGTCTCTTAGCCAAATATACAATGCAGTATTATCAACTCATAGGGTTGAAGAATTGCTTGGCATCCTATCCTGTTAAACTACTCAATGGTCCATCCAAAGTTGTGACTTTTCTTCACCCTGTCCTGCTACTAAACATGTAAATATTTAGTCTCTTTTTTCTGTAAGTAAAATTCTTGCCTAGATGGTTGATTTCTTATAAGAAATATCAAGAAATAAATATGCATGACCTGCTCCCTCAGAATCAATGAGGTTTTAAGCCTAGTGCTTGCTTATTATTGACGTTCTTGGGTGAACTTCATAAGAACATATGAACTTCAATTAATGGTGTAACAATACGTGGACATCACTTTTACTTCCCATGGCAAACTCATGTAGATAAAATAAATGTTGCCATTCTCTGTTCAGAAATAAAGAAACAGGCTCAGCAAGGTGGCATGACTTCCTGGTCAAACAACTAGTATGTGTCAGAGCCAACGCTTGAACCCAAGCTGCAGACGTGTTTCTAAATCCAAATTGTACCATTCTTTTATAAACATCATTTTTATTATAAAAGACAGAAAGCATGATGGCCAGAGGGTGGCCAAGGATGGGTCTCCAGTGGACCAGGCAGCTTAGACTCTATTCTTACAATTAGCAAGTTGACCAGAGTATGTCTGGGGTGCAGAAAGTGCACTTGGGTTGGGGGCTTGGCAATTACAGAAAATACAGAAAAGAATAAAGGAGAACAAAACAAATTTGCAACATTTTTAAAAAGATCATTGCTGATGTCCAATAGCACAGTTTACTCTTTATCAACTTCCAAAGCTGCTTTAAAATTATCATGCATTGTTTGGAAGTGTGTTTAGGGGATGAGGATATATCAAAAAGGTCTGAGAACTTCCGACATGAAGCGTCTCGTACCTTCCGTGACTTACAATCCTAGATCCTGACATACCCTTAGCAAATAAACCATTTCCAGACACAGGGATGTGAAGTTACCAAATAGATGTCACTAAGCCAGGGGCGAGACATAATTGGTGAGGTGGTTTGGAACATTGTACTGAGGAGGACCAAGAGGGAGTGCCCGGCTTCAGCATGGCTGATTATCAATAATCCACACCATAGCAGGGCAGTACCAATAGGTGTGTCACTTACCTTCTCTCTGCAGCTAGTAGATACTAAATTAATCTTTGACAGATTGATTCAGGCACAAAAATACCACCAACACAATGGTTTCCACCCCTACCCCACCACATCCCATTTTCTGAACCCAAACACAACCTCCCTGAGCAAGTCTTCCTGTGGGATATGCTGTAAGAATATTCTTTAAATACACAAACAAGAAAGAAAAAAAAAGCAGAGAAGTCTATTTTAAGTATTTCCATCTGCAAACTTGCTCTTGAAAGTTCAATTTGAAACTGGCTAAAATCCTCTAACAAGGACTCATCAGGGCTTACTGCAATGCAATTCTTCATTGTCAGTGGTGAATATCCCCAGGTATCCAATTGCCTGAGACACAGTTTAATGAGTCAGGCACATATGATCCTGGCCTCTTAGAAAGCCACTGATGCAAGATACAGGACCCATTTTAACCTATAAATGGGATTTTCCCAATTATCAAGTCATGCCTGAAGATCCTCATCCGCCATGGTTTGTTATTACAAAGACCGGATGGTACCAGTTCAAATCATGGCCTCTCAAAACATAATTACTATTGTCAATGCTTCTGGAAAGAAGGTGGGTCAAAGTTAAAGTCCACAGCACTGGGAAGATCCGTGGTCCAAAAGGTTGGGTCTGTCTTGGAGATAATTCCTTCTTGGCACAAGCAGATGTTGAATATAGCATCCTTCCCATGAGTGTAGGACACATTTATTAAAAATTCCCTCTGCGTGAAATATTTGCCTGGTATTTTCTACAGTATAATGTAGGGCCTGGGGCAGGAGGGAGGAAAATGAGTGGGCAAATACAGAAAATAACATTGTCATGGGTAATTGTTAAAACCTGGGATGGGTACATGAGATTCCACTCTACTTTTGTAGATCTCTGACTTTTTCCATAGTAAGAAGTACATTTAAAAAGCATAGGGCGTAATTTAGTTAAGTATTTATGAAACCATTAGTGTTGGTGTGCAAGCTTCTGAGGAGCTTGCAAAATGTCCTATGAACAGAGACAGATGCCCAAATCACCACAGTGCTAAGCACAGCCAGGGCTAAAATAACACAAGGAGAGCTAATGCCTATTGAGCCGTTGCTATGTTCAAGGCACTGTTTTGAGTGCTTTGCATGTATCCCTTTAATTGATTCTCATAATAACCCTTTGAAATAGCTATTACCAGGATTATCCCCATTTTGAAAATGGAGGCACAGAAAGGCTAAGTAACTTGTGCAAGTTCACACAGCTAATATAAGTGGTGGAGACAGGATTTGACACCAGTGAGGGGGCCATTGCATGCACTGCCTCATAACAAAGATGCCTTGGAGAGCATGGAGAAGTGCAAAATTATCTCTGGCTGGAGAAGCTGAGAGGCTTCCCTGAAGATGTGGCATTTGGTCTAAGATTTGAATGAAGGTCACTGGTGGAGTTAAGGGGTATATTTAGGTGAAGGAGGGAAGGCAGGAGGTGCAGACATGTTCAGGAGGTAGCCTGGACACCTGATCTGGGAGTTAGAGACTAGGACAGGGGCAGCATTCTAAGAAGGCTTCATGGAAGAGGTGTGCATGAAGGGTTTACACAGGTTGCTAGGAGAAAGGAGGAGAGATTTTGTGATTGGGTCAAAAACTGGGCCCGAGACATAGATGAGGACCCTTCTCCCATTGTACCCAGGGAATGTTGTTACCTGGAGGCTTTGGGAGTCCTGAGCCCAGCATCTGCCTTTGGCTGGAGCTGTGCTTACTGCCAATCCAGCATGAGCCTCGGGCCAGCTATGCAGCCACCAAGGCATGCCAGTTTCTTCAGGTGTTCTCCTCTGGGCATGGGCGCCAAATCCGACACCCATCTCTGCTCAGCAGACCAGGGGCTCTCGAGAAATGCTAGTTTCAGCACACTCCGAAACTCCGATAAAGGGCTGATGGGTGTTGACCAGCAATGAGCTTACTGCTATTGCTATTCCTGCTGCACAGGTGGCCTCAAATGCAGCTTAGAACTCAGAAGCAATTGCTGGGCAGGAAAACACAGTGGCTCTCCATCATGGGCTTCGCTTTGCCATGGGAAATAGAAAATAAAATGCATGAAGCGCACTCTCCAGCGAGTGAGCAAAGTGTTCTCCTGGTCGGGAAACTGAGTTCAACAGCAGAGTGTCTCTCCTAGGCTCTCCTCACACTTTAAACTAGCCTATCATCCCCTCTGTATTTCTTTGTTAACTGGTTTTCCTCTGAGCGCACATTTCTTCAAGAACATATTCAAAACTCCCAGCCAAGGACTGTTTATGAAAGCAAACTTCATGCATATGCAGAACTGCTTTTAGGGGATATGTATATTAGAATTTCTTGCCCTGTGCTTAATTTGATTTTGTAGGATTATTCCTTGTTAAGCAGAGCAAGTGTATTTATTCTACTGTGAACCATTTAATAATTACCTGCAGTATCCGAGCTCCGAGGATATATTTGAAACACAGCTGAGAAATTTGTAAAAGGAGTATAATTTCGTCCTAGCTTGCAATCAGAGAAATACTGACGGCCAAGCAAAATAATAATATAGTAGTAGTAGGGGTAACCCAATTTGCAAAAAGGTAGAAAATAATCCACATTTAATGAGCATCGAAATATGCAAAACAGATATAACTGATTTCCTGTGTGGTATCGAGATCTAGCATTACATGTTTTTCCTTGCTGGCACTCAATGCATATTGATTGGCTGGTTGATGGATGGGCGGCAGACCTTCTCAGCCACGCTGACGTGCTGAGTGGCCTTGACACCTGTCTGATTTAGAGCAGCCTGCTTCTTCCAAGGTTTGCAGCCCACGCTTTGTCAATAATCTCCCAGCCTGGCTCGGTTTTAGGTCAATGTTTTGTGATGCATCGCAGATCTGTATTCCATTACTGTACTGCTGTCCCTAAAAATCCCTCTTGCATAGCATTTCTTTGACAGGCGTTCACCACTGAAATGTCATCCCTGCCATCGGCAGAATTTTTGGGGCATCACAACGTGCCACACACTCTCTCTCATAAACCCTAAAGAGTAAGAGATTCTGGATTAGGGGCAATTCCTGGCCACATAGAGTTTACTATAAATTCAGGAAGGGAGAAGACATTTATTACTCAAGCAACCAAAATGGGGGCGAGGGGAGGAAGAAGGATAAACGGATGCTGAGGGACACGGAGCTCTACGTGAGCTCCTTTGATTGATAGCATTAGTTAAACCTTCAAATAAGAAAGATTTTCAGTGGTTAACTTTTTTTCTTATTAGAAGTCATATTTCATTTTGAAGAACGCTATGCAACAGGCCGAAAAAGAAACCGTGAGAAAAACGGACGTTTCTGGTTGGATATTTGCACGTTGATGGAAACTGTTGCTTTACCCAGGTGACACTCAATGGTTTAGAAAAGGACGAACTTCTTTCCCTCCTGTCTTTATGAAACTAATTCTGAAATCACCTCCTGGCTAATCAAATGCAAACTGCTTTCAAAGACCTAATCTAACTTTTTCTCTCATGTGAGCTTTGAGACAACCTCATAAGCTCATATAAACTCAAACACTGCTGTTTGCAATCAACTGTCTCTCTACCCAAACCAAAGCAGAGTGAAATACAACATAGTATAATTTTGTGAGCTGTTGTGAGCCACTGGTGAAATACCACACAGTTGCTTTTTTAAAAAATTTCCGGTCCCCTACCCAGATTAGACAAATGCTCATTATTTAAATTTTTCCCCTCAGCTAAAAGAAATAGATATAACACAGAGGTGGGGGTTATGGAGAGAATTATATAGACTATAAAAGAAATCTCTGTATGTTGGTGTAGTCATTTCTACCTTGGAAACTAATGTTATGCATGCCATATGGGGGATTTTTATGGCCCTCAGGTAGCAATAATTCTTTCCTTAAGGGAGAAAAATACAGCAGATTATGATGGACAAATGTAGTATGTTAATTGGTCGGAATAGATTAAGTGACCCCTGAATACTTTTCCCCATCTGTAAGATGGGCCTGAAACTCCACCTAGAAGGTTTGTGTGAGGGACTAGAGACACGCATACAGAGTACTTATTTCCAAACATGACACATGGTAGGCATTCCCTAAATGATGGCAAATATAATTGTGAAATTCAGTGAAGGGATGTCTGCAGGAGCTAAGACAAAGGTTCTCCAACTAGCTAGAAAATGAGGAGAGTTTATGCCAAAGGAGTCAATGGAAGACCCAACTATGGATGACCTCACCCATCTTTCTCAGCCATTCAATCTCTCATCCAAGCCTTTGACAGACACTAGAAAACAGTAGCTCAAGGTTAAACTTTCTGGCCAGAATCTGGTGCTTGTGTTTCTGCACTCTGATCGAAAGAGGAGTTATATCCAAAGATAGCTTAAATGTATGAAATAAGGTTGATCTGTGGAGAAGGGCCTAGCATCTAGTGTTAGAAAGATGGAAAGCCTCTTCAATTCTCCAGAAAGTACTGAATGCTTGCCAGCAGACTTGGGATTTTCCCCAGAAGCAGCTGTACATGCTCCCCTATCCAAACCTTTGGGCTTACCCTTGGAGAGAGCATTGCGTATGAGCCAGCAAACATGATTGATCTCTGCATTTCAGCTCCAATACATCTAATATTAAAGTATCTTTCTCCAAAGACACGGCTGAAAAGACTGTAGCTAACTGCTATAGAGCTCTGGTTGTGTAAGAATCTGTAGACCTAGGGAGACTGGAGGTAAGAGCCTCATGTCCATGAACCTGGCCAAGTTGCCCACTGGCTTGCTGAATGAAGCCACCTTATCTCCAATATTTCTGTGAATCCAGAGTCCTAAAACACCATTATAAACCTTGGCGGTGGGATATAAAACTAAGGAGTCCATTAAAACAACCATGGAACCAATAACCAGGAAAGGAGCCCAAAGGAAGAGAGAGAAAGAAAACGGAAAAAAAAAAAAAAAAAACCTCCAACTCAAAATTAGCCTACAAACTAACATTCCAAAATATCTGGAAAAAAAAAAATCAAACACAATTTAAAAATCAAGACATGAATTTATATCAGGTGAAATTAATTTTATGGAGAGTCTTTTTTTCTTTTTTTTAATTAGTTTCAAAGGTAGAATTTAGTGATTCATCAACAGCATATAACACCCAGTGTTCATTACATCAAGTGCCCTCCTTAATGCCCACCACTGAATTATCCCTCCCTCCATCAATCTCCCCTCCAACAAACCTGTTTGTTTCCTAGAGTTCAGAATCTCTTATGGTTTGAGAGTCTTGAAAAAGACACTAAAGTAAATTATGTTTAGTTTGCTTAGAGGGATAAGTGCATGGATAACATCCATTTAAAAAGAAAAATAAATGATGGGGGAACAAGCAAAAATAAATATGAATATGAGAAGGAACCAACTGCAATTGGGAAATATAGCCTTTGGAATGAAATTCCAATGAATGTGGTAAAATCTAACCTGGGTGCAGTTGAAGAGATAATTATTGAATTGAAGATAACACTATTTACTAAAAACCTACAGCAAACATTCTTCTTTTTTGTGGGGAGGGGGAAGTGTAGCTGACAAACAATCCACATTAATTTCATGTGCACAACATAGTGATTCAACAACTCCATACATTAAGCTGTGCACACTGTGATCCATTACCATGAAACACCATTACAATATTATTGACTATATTCCCCATGCTGCATGTGATTTATCCATTTTATAACTGTAAGTTTGAACCTCTTAATCCCCTTCACCTAATTTTCCCACCCCCTCCCCTCTGGTAACCACCAGTTTACAAACATTATTTCTTGGGCGCCTGGGTGGCTCAGTCGTTAAGCGTCTGCCTTCAGCTCAGGTCATGATCCTGGAGTCCCAGGATCAAGTCCCGCATCAGGCTCCCTGCTCGGCGGGAAGCCTGCTTCTCCCTCTCCCACTCCCCCTGCTTGTGTTCCCTCTCTCGCTGTGTCTCTGTCAAATAAATAAATAAAATCTTTAAAAAAAAAAACCATTATTCCTAATGTTGAAACTTTGATGGCGTTCTCTTCAATTCTGGGTGAAATAAGAATGCTGTCTATCATCTCTTTTATTTGACACCATGCCACATCTCATAGCCAATGAAATAATTATAAATCTAAGAAAAGATACATGAGAACATTAAGGAGAAAATTATAAAATTTAGAAAACATAAAAGAAGTCCTGAATGAATGGAGATGCCTACTAACTTCCTGGATGGGAAGATGGAAGAATATAAAGATATCAAGTTAATCTGTTTATTCAATGCAATTTCAACTTAAGTCTCAACAGTATTTTTCTGTGAAACTAGACCAAATGATCCCAAAACTGATATGGAATAGAAAAGGACCAAGAATATAGTAAGACAAAGAAGGAGGAGGAGAATGAATATAAAGAAGAAATAAAAGAGAAGGGGAAGATGAACCACAACAGCAAGATGGGGAAATTATGCCTGCCAGATATCAAAACATTATAAATAATAATCATGAGAGAGAAGGGTTAACATAGCGAGAGAAAAAAAGATCAAAGAAACAGAAGAGAAAACCAGAAGCAGACCACCATACAAAAGCAGACCGCCATCTTAATAAACGACCAAGGTGGCAATAAAAACAATGAAAAAAGGATGGTGCAATGATAGTCAACAAATGGTGCTAGTTATACATATGGGAAAAATAGGTGACCACCCCACACACCAAGCATAAATGAATTCTAGGAGAATTTTGACCTAAATGTATATAAATCTTTTAGAATTAAAATGTAAGAAAACATCTTTATGATCCTGGGCTAGGGATGGATTTCTTAAACAAGACACTAAACCACAAGGAAAAGGATAAGATTGAGAAAACTAAGTTAAAATTATACACTTTGGTTCAAAATCACAATAAACAGAGTTAAAAGACAAGCCATAGACTTGAAGATAGATACAGCAAGTTCTGTGAGCCAAAAGGGTTAGTATCCAAAAGATATAAAGAACAGCTACAAATCAATGAAAAAAGATAACTCAACAGAAAAAAATGGACCAAAGTTATGCACAGATGATTAACAGAACACCTGGGCTAATTCACATATGAAAAGATGCTCAACATTTCTAGCAATGAGGAAATTGCAAAATGAAACAATGAGATACCATTTCACAGCATTTGGATATGCACAAATGGTCATGTTTGATGATAATAAGTGTTGACACTCTCCCACTCTGCAGGAGGTAATATATATCCAAACACCTGTTTTCACCCTTACATACATACCCCAGAGGAACTGTCACACATGTGCACAAGGTAATAACGTACAAGAATGCTTCTTTTCAAATTATTTGTAATAGAAAGCAAATTGCAAATAACCTAAATGCCTATCACTAGGAATATGAATAAGTAAATTGCAGCATATTTATAAATGGACTACTACACAGCACCACTACACAGTGGTAAAAATGAATGCACCTGAATTTATGAATAAACCTCAGAAATTCAAGCAAAAAATGCAAATTTTAAAGAGATTATATACTATAAAACATTTATATAGAGTTTGAAAACAAGCAAGTAGTGGCATATATGATTATTATGTATAGCTGATTATAAAGTAATTGTATGAAAACATGCACATGCAGTCCAAGCATCAACTTAGTACAGTGGGCACTTCTGAGGAAGCAAAGAGAGGTATGGCCTCAGGGACAGCTTTGATTGTATTGGTAAAGATTTATTTCCATAAAAAAAAAATTTATGCCAATATAAAATACATGGAATGTACCCTTGTAATTACAGACTCCTTTGATCATGTGAATATCCAGGATGTCTTAACTAGAAATGCACAGAAAAATGCACTTTGCTTTGCTCAGGAAGGTGGGGATTAGGCTGGAGACCATAACTGTACTATGTATTTATTCTGCCATTTAATTTTCTGGTGTGACCAGACTCTCTTTGACAAATAGGGTACATGTTCTTCATTCTACCTATCTTTTTGTTCCCTCAGGGATTAATTTTCCTCAAGACATATGCTTTAAAATTTAAAAATATATAGTCTGTACTAGAATAAAAATAGGAATATGGTCAAAAGAGATTTAATTTACCCTTATGGGCAAATTGAAGGTATCTTAAGAGAATGACATTAAAAATGCTCATTATATCACCAAATCTTGCTGAGTAACACCCATTCCCTAAATGTCTCTTGAATCAATTTCCTATTTTCTCTGCACACTGCTGCTGCCTTAGTTTTCACTCTTACCATCACAGCAATGGTTTTGTCTTCCTGCTCTCCCTGAAAACCAACTACCATTTTGTTAATTATATTATATGTGATAATGGCCTTGTGGTTATTTAGGATACTATCATTTTTTTTAGAGATATATTAAGCAGTTTGGGGAAAAAAACATATCTGTATTTTCCTTTAAGCTGATTCACAAAAAAAAATTAATCAAATATGGCATAATATTAATTGTACATGTATGCACAGGACAAAAGAATAAAAACAACCAAATGTCTATCAGTAGATGGCCGATTGAATACCCACAAGAAAATCTAAAGTATGAAAAACACTTGGCTTTGATATAGTTGGATAGTGGTCGTATGAGATTTGTTGTGTTATTCATTGAATTCGTTGGTATTTTTAAAATAATAATAAACTGAGCCAAAATAGAAGAACCAAATGTCAACCAGACCCAATGCTGTTAACAGAACCACTTCAACCCACCAGCCTCAGAGTGTGCATTAAATCTGCCAATGCCTAAAGGCCCTCCCACACACCATACGAACTTGAGTGGAGGGTAGAGAATAAGAGATCAGACAAGACAGACTTTTTTTCCTATTCTTAAGGATGGCCTTGTCACCCAACATCCTTGTGGTCACCCGGTCACCCAAACATCTCCTTAGTATTTATGGCACCCTTCACATTCATTTATTTCACTTACTTACTATTTGAAATTCTCCTTCCAGAAAAGATATCAAGCAGCAACTACTAATATTCAATAAGAATAAAATTAAAGTTCACTAGTTCAGGTTATTCCAGCAGCTGTAACAAATACATCCCCAAATCTTAGTGGCTGAACATAATAAAAGTTATTTATCATTCGCCTACCAGTTCCTCCACATATTCCTAGTGTAACAGCTCCCCTCCAGGTGGCGATTCAGGGTCATGGGCTTCTTCCATCTGTGACACTCATTTCCAGAGTTACCATGCTTGTCCACATCAAACTGCAGGAAGGGAAGCACTCACGGGCAGTTTTTATGTCCTGGAGCAGCAGATGTCCCGTGTGCCCACATCACATTAGCATAATAGTCACATGGCATCATGCCAGTACAAGAGAGGTTGGGAAGTGGAGCTTAACTGGATCCCGGGAAGAAAAGAAAAGGAGCTTGGTGATCAGTTAGCATTTTCAGCCACCAACAGAAATCACATTGCAAAGTAACAGACAATGTTGTACCAGAAAACTTGAGCCAATGGCACTAACAAATGAGTCAGCTAAAGAACCAGTGAAAACCGGGTCAGTTACCTCAGTTCCTTTTTGTATCAGTCAGGGTCCTCCAGAGAAACAGGACCAATAGAATATGAAGAGAGAGAAAGAGATTATTATAGAGAATTAATTGGCTTATGCAACAATGGAGGCTGGCAAGTCTAAAATCTGCAGGGTGGGCTGGCAAGCTGGAGACCCAGAAGAGCCAGGGTTCCAGTTCAAGTCCAAAGGCAATCTGCTGGAGAATTCTCTCTTGCTCAGGAAGGTCACTCTTTTTGTGCTAGTTTGGCCTTCAACTGATTGGGTGAGGCCCACCCACCATATAGGGGACATTCTGCTTTACCCAAAGGCCACCAATTTTCTTATCCAAAACACCCAGCATAATGTTTGACCAAATATCTGAGCACCCCTTGGCCCCACCAAGTTGACATATAAAATTAACCATCATGCTTTTTATCTGCACTTTTCTGTTAGTCAGGAATAAATGATAGTCAAGGGTCATGGGTAAGAGCAGGGGTTTAGAAGCAGCAGACCTGAGTTTGAATTCTGATTCTGCCTCCTAAGTGAAAAGTGGCTCCTTATCCTGATGCTTCAGATTCCTCTTCTTTAAAATGGGGACAATAGGGACGCCTGGGTGGCTCAGTCAGTTAAGTGCCTGCCTTTGGCTCAGGTCATGATCACAGGTCCTGGGACTGAGCCCTGCATTGGGCTCCCTGCTCAGCGGGGAGCCTGCTTCTTCTGCCTGCTGTTCCCCCTGCTTGTGTGCTCACTCGCTCTCTCTCTCTGACAAATAAATAAAATCTTTGAAAATAAATAAATAAAATAAAATGGGGACAATAACAGCTTATTGTGAGGAGTAAATATAATAACGCATGCACCTCTCTCAGCACAGTGCCCAGCCCATGGTATTTCAAAAAACGAGCATCGTTGTATTTGTACTACTCAGTATATCCTACAGTCTGCCTTGAATGGCGTACATATAGAGGTGCCTGCTTTTGGCTAGGAAGGGACAGAGGGATGACAAAATCACTCTAGTGAAAGGCTAGCAATGTGGAAAGAAGGGGTGTGCCTGGGCTGTCTCTCTGGAGATCCCCAGGGTCAGGGCAGTACCTCGGGTGTTCACTTGGACACCTCCATGGCCAATATAGCTGTTTGAGGAAGCCCAATGCAATCATCATGACAGCCCAGGTTTGAACCACAATCCCCCGTGGGTTAACCATGGGTTGTCCCTCTAACCTTGCTTGTCCACAGTCTGTATGAGTTATCCGTTGCCAAAGAATGTCATGTAACAAATCATTCCAAAACTTAGGAGCTCAAACAACAAGCACTGACTATTGCTCACACATCTATAGGTCAACTGGGCAGTTGTGTTGATCTGGACTGGGCTCAGCTCTGTGACTGGGCTCACCCATGCATCCTTGCTCAGATGGCAGGCTGGCTGGGGGCTGACTGGTTTAGGATGGCCTCTCTCACATGTCTGAAGAACAGAGGGCTGCCAGCCTGGATAGCAGGGTTAATGGTCTGCATGGCTTTCAACATTCAATAGGCTCGCCTAGGCTTGTCCACATGGTGCTTGGGCAGGGTCTCAAGAGAAAGAGGAGAAGCTACAAGTCCTCTTGAGGGGTAAGTTCCTCATTTCCACGACCTTCTTTTGGCCACAGCAAGTCACAAGTCCACCCAGATTCAAGGAAGGGGGAAATATACTTCACCTCTTCATGGAAAGAGCAAGAAAATCACATTGCCAGGGGCATGGCCCCAGGAGAGTGAGAGGTTGGGGCCACTTTGGCAATGCAACACATCGGGGACTCCTACCATTTGCCTCCCTCCCACTGACCTTAGTTAGAAGGAGGCTGGTTGAGCAGTGGACACTTTTTCCTTACCCCTTAGAGCTCCACATCTGACAGACTTTTGTTTTATTCTAGAGGCAGGAGGGAGCTACTGAATGTTCTTAAGAAAGCAATGAGGACAATTGAAAATGGATTTGGAAAAAGATTTTCCTGACATGCAGGGGAGCAGACACGTTTGTCTGAGACAGTCAGGAAAGCAGGAGAGAGGGGAGGGCATTCAAGACGGTGGGAACAGAGTCTATGAAGGCCCAGGGATGTGGAAAGACATGGTGTCGTGAGCAATGATAGGAAACCTCCACTTGTTGTTTAATTAGTATTGCCAAATTTAGCAATGAAATGTTTCTTCCCACATGTTCCTCTGGAGAATCTGCTACATTTGCCTTCCCACTTCAAGGCCAAAATTAAGAATATGGAAACATTCAACGCCTTTAATCTGCCCAAGCCAGTTCACATGCATTCAGCCTCTTGCCTTTGGTGAGCAGTTTGAGGGCAGAGCTGGGAGGTAATGGGGCAGTTCAGTAACTGAGTGTTGGTCTCAGACCTGGCCCAGCCACCTCGTCGCTGTGCGCCTTTGGGCGGGCACCTCTGAGTCTCAACTCTGGCATCTGTAAAATGGAGCAGTCCCTTCTGAGAAGATGAAAGGGGGTGAGGCAAGAAAGACATTGAGCACGCTATCTGGTAGTGAAGAACAGCCCAGAAAGGGGCAGGTGGGTGTTCGTTTTCCTACGTCTTTCACCACCCAGAACGGGGCTCCACTCACCATGTGGTCTCCATCAGTACACCTGTGTGCTTCGCAGATGCTGGTGAAAGTCTTCACTCTCCCAGGCCGGCCCTTCTTGCACCTTGCAGGTCTCGGAGAGGAGATCCTGACAAGGCTGATTATTAAATAATAAGGAAATTAGTGCTTGGCCAAATTAGACATGGCATTGATTTTTAAGCTCTTATTTAAGTATTTAATTTGTTCAGCGTCAACCATACAGCAAGCAAGCAAGTCATATTTAATCAGTATCCATTAAAGTTCCATTTTAAAATATATATGTACATACACATAAAGGAATATGTACTTCATATCTTGCATGTACTTTATGTAAGTATATATTTAAATATATAAGATACGGATTATATAGAATGCATGAGTATATATTACATATAAATATATGTGTATAACTATGTACTTACATATGTAAATTTAAAGTATATCTATGAATCAACAGAAAGAATGTACATATTTCATTATATATACATACACAAACATACATATATATACACCTACACACACATGTGTGTGTGCTTCTGTTATGGAACCTGAACTGGATCACCCAACAGAAGAGCCAAGCGGCACCCGGAGATCTTGGAGGATAGGAGGTTTATTTAACGCCGGTGGGCTCAGAGGAGAATGATCTCCAAAGGTCTGAGCCCCAAGCATAAACAAAGCGGGTAATTTATACACTTCTACTTCCACATACTTGGCTGCAGAAGTGGGGCCAATAGAAGGACCTGGAAGAGCCCCGGGGCAGGACTGGGACTCCCTTGCTGGCTCGGTAGGCCATCTTAGGACACAAATTTTTCCTCTTCACTTCCATGCTGTTCTTCAGAACTTTGTTTAGTATTTCCTTCAGCATTTAGAATAAGGTGGCCATGAAAGCTACATCTACAGTAGACTCTTCCATCAAGTTAAACTGGGTCCTTTCTCAAAAATCTCAAAACTCTAGGGGCACCTGGGTGGCTCAGTCAGTTGGGTGTCTGCCTTCAGCTCAGGTCATGATCCCAGAATCCCAGGATCAGGGCCTGCATCGGGCTCCCTGCTCAGCAGGGAGTCTGCTTCTCCTTCTCCCTCTGGCCCTCCCCCACACGTGTTCGCTTTCTCAAATAAATAAATAAAATCTTTTTCAAAAATCTCAAATATCTCGGGGGGGAAGATGGCGGAGGAGTAGGGGACCCTATTTCAACTGGTCCCTGGAATTGAGCTGGATATCTACCAGACCACCCTGAGCACCCACAAAACCAGCCTGAGATGTAAGAAGATCTGGATCTCTACAAACAGAATATCGCAGGCGGTTGGTTTTGAGGTCCGAATCGGGGAGCCGTGATTCCGCGGGCAGATATCGGAGGATAAACAGCAGCAGGAGGGTGCCTGGCTGTGGGGATCCTACACCGCCAGTGAGTGACAGCCTCGCGCACTGCAGACAGGGTGCAGACTCGCAGACCTGTAGCGCGGGGGAAAGGACTTTAGGGCAGCCCCCAGGGTGGAAACCCAGAGCAGTGGGGTTGCGCAGGCAAACTGCAGCCCCTGGGGCGGAAACCCGGAGCGGCAGGGTCGGGCGCACAGGTGCGAACTGGGAGTGGCTGGCGATTTTAGAAGCACAAAGGGCAGAGATGTGCCCCGACCTGGAGGCAGGACTGGGAGCACTGCGGAGGGGTGCACAACCCAGGACGCTGCAGTTTATAGCAGCATAGACAGAAACGGAGACGGTGTGGCCTGGAGAGCTCACTGAAGAACAGACTGAGGTCTCTCGGCTCTGAGGCAGAGGGTTGGAAACGGTCTCTTCTGCTCTGACTCGCGGAAGAGACACAGAAAGCCGCCAGGGAAAGCCGCCAGAGAACAAAAGCCCCAAAGACTGATTCCCACTGAGCCCATCCCCCGCCACAGGGGCACAGGGCAATTCTGCCCAAACAGGGTTGCCTGAGTAACAGTGCAGCAGGCCCCTCCCGCAGAAGACAGGCTGGGAAAACAAGAGGCCAGCAACCGTAAGGTCCCAAGAAAACAGGTGCATCTTGCTTGGGTTCTGGTCAATAATTTGGACTCTATACATTCCCTCAAACACCCATCAACAGAATGACTAGGAGGAGGAGCCCCCAAAATAGAAAAGACTCAGAGAGTATGACTTATGCTGCAGATTTACAAATGGATGCAGATATAACCAAGATGTCAGAGATGGAATTCAGGCTAGCAATTGTGAAGACAATGGCTAGAATGGAGAAATCAATTAATGGCAACATAGAGTCTCTAAGGGCAGAAATAAAAGGTGAATTGGCAAACCTTAAAAATGTTATCAATGAGATCCAATCCAATCTAGATAATCTAACAGCTAGGGTAACTGAGACAGAAGAGAGAATAAGCGACCTAGAAGACAGTATAATAGATAAAAAGGGAAAAGAGGAGGCCAGGGAAAAACAACTCAGAATCCATGAAAATAGAATCAGAGAAATAAGTGACACCATGAGGCATTCCAATGTCAGAATCATTGGAATCCCAGAGGGAGTGGAGAGAGAGAGAGGACTAGAAGATGTATTTGAGCAAATCGTAGCTGAGAACTTCCCTAATCTGGGGAATGAAACAAACATTCAAGTGCTAGAGGCAGAGAGGACCCCTCCTAAGATCAAGGAAAACAGGCCAACAACCCGGCATGTAATAGTAAAACTTGCAAATCTTAGAACCAAGGAAACCATCTTAAGGGCAGCTAGGGGGAGGAGATTCCTTACGTACAGAGGGAAGAACGTCAGAATAACGTCAGACCTATCCACAGAGACCTGGCAAGCCAGAAAGGCCTGGCAAGACATATTCAGGGTACTAAATGAGAAGAACATGCAGCCAAGAATACTTTATCCAGCAAGGCTTTCATTTAGAATGGATGGAGAGATGCAGAGCTCCCACAACTGGCAGAAAATGAAAGAATATGTGACCACTAAGCTGGCCCTGCAAGAAATATTAAGGGGGGGTTCTATAAAAGAAGAAAGACCCCAAGAGTGATATACAACAGAAATTTACAGGGACAATCTATAAAAACAACGTCTTCACAGGCAACATGATGACAATTAATTCATATCTTTCAATAATCACTCTCAACGTGAATGGCCTAAACGCTCCCATAAAATGGCACAGGGTTGCAGATTGGATAAAAAGACAGGACCCATCCATATGCTGTCTACAAGAGACTCATTTTGAACCTAAAGATACATCCAGACTGAAAGTGAAGGGATGAAGATCCATCTTCCATGCCAGCGGACCTCAAAAGAAAGCTGGGGTAGCAATTCTTATATCAGACAAATTAGATTTTAAACTAAAGTCTGTAATAAGAGACACAGAAGGACACTATATCATTCTTAAAGGGTCTATCCAACAAGAAGATCTAACAATTGTAAATATCTATGCCCCCAACGTGGGAGCAGCCATCTATATAAGCCAGCTGTTAACCAAAATAAAGAGTCATATTGATAACAATACGTTAATTGTAGGAGACCTCAATACTCCACTCTCAGTAATGGACAGATCATCTAAGCAGAAAATCAACAAGGAAACAAGAGCTTTGAATGACACATTGGACCAGATGGACCTCATAGATATTTACAGAACATTCCACCCTAAAACAACAGAATACTCATTCTTCTCGAGCACACATGGAACTTTCTCCAGAATAGATCATATACTGGGTCACAAATCAGGTCTCAACTGATGCCAAAAGATTGAGATTATTGCCTGCATATTCTCAGACCACAATGCTCTAAAACTGGAACTCAGTCACAAGAAAAAATTTGGCAGACATTCAAACACTTGGAAGCTAAAGACCACTCTGCTCAAGAATGTTTGGGTCAACCAAGAAATCAAAGAAGAACTTAAACAATTCATGGAAATCAATGAGAATGAAAAGACATCAGTCCAAAACCTATGGGATACTGCAAAGGCAGTCCTAAGGGGGAAATACATAGCCATCCAAGCCTCACTCAAAAAAATAGAAAAATCCCGAATTCACCAACTAACTCTACACCTTAAAGAACTAGAGAAAAAGCAACAAATGATGCCTAAGCCACGCATTAGAAGAGAAATAATTAAAATTAGAGCAGAAATCAATGAATTAGAAACCAGAAACACAGTAGATCAGACCAATGAAACTAGAAGTTGGTTCTTTAAAAGAATTAATAAGATCGATAAACCACTGGCCAGACTTATCCAAAAGAAAAGAGAAAGGACCCAAATTAATAAAATTATGAATGAAAGGGGAGAGATCACGACTAACACCAAGGAAATAGAAACAATTATTAGAAATTATTATCAACAACTATATGCCAATAATCTGAGCAATCTGGATGAAATGGAGGCCTTCCTGGAAACCTATAAGCTGCCAAGACTGAAACAGGAAGAAATTGACAACCTGAATAGGCCAATAACCAGTAACGAGATTGAAGCAGTGATCAAAAACCTCCCCAAAAACAAGAGTCCAGGGCCTGATGGATTCCCTGGGGAATTCTACCAAACATTCAGAGAAGAAATAATACCTATTCTACTGAAGCTGTTTCAAAAAATAGAAACAGAAGGAAAACTTCCAAACTCATTCTATGAGGCCAGCATTACCTTAATCCCCAAACCAGGCAAAGACCCCATCAAAAAGGAGAATTTCAGACCCATATCCCTGATGAATATGGATTCCAAAATCCTCAACAAAATCCTAGCTAATAGGATCCAACAATACATTAAAAGGATCATCCACCACGACCAAGTGGGATTTATCCCCGGGATGCAAGGGTGGTTCAACATTTGCAAATCAATCAGTATGATAGAACACATTAATAAGAGGAGGGAGAAGAACCATATGGTCCTCTCAATTGATGCAGAAAAAGCATTTGACAAAATACAACATCCTTTCCTGATTAAAACTCTCCAGAGTATAGGGATAGAGGGAACATTCCTCAAGTTCATAAAATCCATCTATGAAAAACCCACAGCGAATATCATCCTCAATGGGGAAAAGCTGAGAGTCTTTCCCTTAAGATCAGGAACACATCAAGGATGCCCACTCTCGCCACTATTGCTCAACATAGTACTAGAAGTCCTGGCAACAACGATCAGACAACAAAAAGAAATAAAAGGTATACAAGTTGGCAAAGAAGAAGTCAAACTCTCTGTTTTCGCAGATGACATGATACTTTATGTGGAAAACCCAAAAGACTCCACCCCCAAATTACTAGAACTTATACAGCAATTCAGTAATGTGGCAGGATACAAAATCAATGCACAGAAATCAGTTGCTTTCTTATACACTAACAACGCAACTGTAGAAAGAGAAATTAGAGAAATGATTCCATTTACAATAGCACCAAAAACCATAAGATACCTCAGAATAAACCTAACCAAAGAGGTAAAGGATCTATACTCTAGGAACTACAAAACACTCATGAAAGAAATTGAAGACGACACAAAAAGGTGGAAAAATATTCCATGCTCATCGATCGGAAGAATAAACATTGTTAAAATGTCTATGCTACCGAGAGCAATCTATACCTTCAATGCCATCCCAATCAAAATTCCAATGACATTTTTCAAAGTGTTAGAACAAACAATTCTAAAATTTGTATGGAATGAGAAAAGACCCCAAATCGCCAAGGAAATGTTGAAAAAGAAAAACAAAGCTGGGGGCATCACGTTGCCTGATTTCAAGCTATATTACAAAGCTGTGATCACCAAGACAGCATGGTACTGGCACAAAAACAGACATATAGACCAATGGAACAGAATAGAGAACCCAGATATGGACCCTCAACTCTATGGTCAAATAATCTTTGACAAAGCAGGAAAAAACATGCAATGGAAAAAAGACAGTCTCTTCAAAAAATGGTGCTGGGAAAATTGGACAGCCATATGCAGAAGAATGAAACTCGACCATTCTCTAACACCATTCACAAAGATAAACTCAAAGTGGATGAAAGACCTCAATGTGAGACAGGAATCCATCCAAATCCTGGAGGAGAACATAGGCAGTAACCTCTTTGACATCGGCCACAGCAACTTCTTTCAAGATACAACTCCAAAAGCTAGTGAAACAAAAGCAAAAATGAACTTTTGGGACTTCATCAAGATAAAAAGCTTCTGCACAGTAAAGGAAACAGTCAACAAAACAAAGAGGCAACCCACAGAATGGGAGAAGATATTTGCAAATGACACTACAGATAAAGGGCTGGTATCCAAGATCTATAAAGAACTTCTCAAACTCAACACCCAAAAAACAAATAATCAAGTCAAAAAGTGGGCAGAAGATATGAAAAGACACTTCTCTGAAGAAGACATACAAATGGCTAACAAACACATGAAAAAATGTTCATCATCATTAGCCATCAGGGAAATCCAAATCAAAACCACACTGAGATACCACCTTACACCAGTTAGAATGGCCAAAATGGACAGGTAAAGAAACAACAAATGTTGGAGAGGTTGTGGAGAAAGGGAAACCCTCTTACACTGTTGGTGGGAATGCAAGCTGGTACAGCCACTTTGGAAAACAGTGTGGAGGTTCCTCAAAAATTTAAAAATAGAGCTACCCTATGACCCAGCAATTGCACTACTGGGTATTTACCCCAAAGACACAGATGTAGTGAAAAGAAGGGCCATATGCACCCCAATGTTCATAGCAGCAATGTCCGCAATAGCCAAACTGTGGATAGAGCCGAGATGCCCTTCAACAGATGAATGGATATAGAAGATGTGGTCCATATATACAATGGAATATTACTCAGCCATCAGAAAAGATGAATACCCAACTTTTACATCAACATGGATGGGACTGGAGGAGATTATGCTAAGTGAAATAAGTCAAGCAAAGTCAATTATCATATGGTTTCACTTATTTGTGGAACATAAGGAATAACATGGAGGACATTAGGAGAAGGAAGGGAAAAATGGGGGGGGAGGAATTGGAGGGAGAGATGAACCATGAGAGACTATGGACTCTGAGAAACAAACAGGGTTTTAGAGGGGAGGGGGGAGGGGGGAGGAGGGGAGGGGGGATTGTTTAGCCTGGTGATGGGTATTAAGGAGGGCACGTACTGCATGGAGCACTGGGTGTTATACGAAAACAATGGATCGTGGATCACCACATCAAAAACCAATGATGTATTGTATGGTGACTAACATAACATAATAAAATTTTTTAAAAATAAAATAAAATAAAATCACAATTAGATATTACTATAAAAAAAATCTCAAATGTGATCCATAAAAAACTTAGAGACAAGTAGTGGTTTACTCAGAACTTTGTGTCCACAGATTTTTTACCACAAGGGCCGTCCTCTGCAGTAACTATGAGGTTTACTTGGACCCAATATACAGATTTCATTCTTGTTCCAAAGGGAATTTGGAGCCCATGAGATATGTAGCCTTTATGGAAGCAGGATTTATTTTTGCTCATATTAAGGGAAAGAAAATAAGAACATATATATTTTTTCTCCCCTCCTCCATCCTTGGGTGCAATGTTTTGAAGAGCTGGTGTGATAGCTTTGCCTGCCCCAAGAGGATGTTGCAAAGAATACTCTAGACGATGCAGAACTCTAAATTCCTAGGGCCACACAGCCAATAAGCCCCTTCACCCACATTTTCCTTACCGTACACCATAGTTGGAACAGTCAGTGGAGAAGCCAGCCAGAGAAGTCAGCCCTCACCACGCTGTCCATTCAGCAGGTTGTGTGGGCACTATTCCAGCAGCCTGGATCATGTGACCCATTTAATTCTTTAGCTGCTTCCTGGACCATCAGAATAGACTTTTCGGGATTGGGGCCAGTAGTTTCAGATGAGTTGTACCATCAGAACCTCCCACATCTTGAATGCTGGTTAGGGTTAAGACCTAGCATTCTGACGGACAAAGTCTATGCTTGTTTCAGTTCTCTATTGCGACTTCACAAACTACCCCAAAACATCGTGGCCTAAGAAAGAACAAACATGTAGTTGTTCACAGACCTGTAGGCTGGGCAGGGTCAGCCCATCTCTCTCCACCTGCTGCTGACTGGGGTGATCTAGCTAGGTCTGGAGGAGGAGGGCGTCACCCCTCAAGTGTCCAGAGCCTCATCAGAGGTGTTGGAACAGCAGAAATTTCTGGGTCTCTCTCTCCCCACATGGTCTTGTCCATTCATAGGCCAGCCCAAGCTCCCTTATGTGCCCAGCAAAGGCAAGCAGAAGCTGCCTGTGCTCTTAAGAAGTGATACAGTCATCCTTCCACTGCATTCCAGGGGTCAAAGCAAGTCACTAGGCCAGCTCAATTCAAGGGGAAGGGAAATGCACACAGTAGGGATAGAACTGTTTAGAACCCTTTGGTAGAAGGCAGGAGAAAGCAAACAAAAGGGAGAAAATGAATGGTGTCTGTTGCAGATAACGTTCTAGAACATAAGCCACAGAAAGGCCTTGTTCAGAATCCTAAGGCTGGGCAAACCTTGGAAAGATTATTGAATGAATGTCCAGGGTTCTTAATCTGGTCAGCCTCAAAGTTTCTGTGAACCCCTTGGAACTGCATGCAAATGTCGCCAGTGTATGCTTTCTTATTCCTGGAGGAAGGTGGGAATCTACAGCATTCTATATGCCCTCAAAGGAGGCAATATTCCAAAAGAGGCAAGTCACCATGATTCCATAACTGACAGGCAGCATTACATGCCTGTGTATAGAACCAGCTTTGAAAATAACCGGTAGCCCATGATGTAGGATAGACGTTAGGGTTCGAAGCCGACAGCCAAAAAAGAATTCTTGAGATGTCTTTGGTGCAAAAAGGTGGTTTTATTAAAGCATGGGGACAGGACCCATAGGCAGAAAGCGCTCATGAGGGCTGGCCCATTATGTACATTCAAGTTGGGAGGGGGTTAGGGATAGCGTAAGCCTCCCAGGTATTTTGGAAACAAGGTTTCCAGGATCCTGAGGGGGTTAGCTATTGTTAAGAAAAGATCATTTGTTACTGTTTAGTAAAAACTCAGTCATGAGACCCTTCAGATATATATATCAGTGGGTCATATACTTGGGGGATGATTGCCAACATATATCTTGGGGGTGGGGGTTAAAGATAAAGGAAGTTTCGTATGCTAAACTAGATTTACAGGATCCTGGGGGTTGGGCTAAGATTGCCTTTTGTCCTTAGCAAGGTATCAACATCGAGGCAGCTGAGTCTCCAGAGGAAGGTCACTCTGCCTGTTTCAAGGATTTGTCAATGGGCTGGAGGTAGTAAGGAAATATAACAATTTTTCTTCTGCCTTTGTTTCCCACATCAGCCCACAATTCTAGTGTTTCAAAACAAATCAGAAGCGTTCCAGCCAGCACAAATCTGTCATATCGTGCTTGGTTTTCACTGGAAACCCGTAAGTGTATTTTCTGCAGGAAGATACTTCAAATTTTAAAGTAAAGATCAAATTTCAAGGTTGAAAATGCTCTGAGAAGCCTCTTTATTGTAGAAACAAGTCAAGGTGAAGAAGACAGTGAGGAGAGGGGGAAGAAAGGAGCTACACAGATGGAAAAGCGGGTGGGCCACGTGCTTGATATCATTTTGGAATGTTGGTGAGGTCCAGAGCCAACGGCCAAGAAAGAATTCTTGAGACGTCTTGGGTGCAAAAATGGGATTTTATTGGGGCGGAGCAAGATGGCGGAGGAGTAGGAGACCTGGATTTCGTCTCCTCTCAGGAATTCAGCTGGATAGGGATCAAATCATTCTGAACACCTACAAACTCAGCAGGATATCGAAGAAAAGAATAGCAACAACTCTCTCATCAGAAAAACGACCACTTTCTGGAAGGTAGGACATGCGGAGAAGTGAATCCGAGGCGATATTCGGGAGGATAGACGGCAGGGGAGGGGCCTCCGTCGGCCGCTTCTGGCAAGTGATAGAACCACGGAGCACAAAATCGGAACTTTTAAAAGTCTGCTCCGCTGAGGGACGTCACTCTGGTGGCTAAGCGGGGGGTGGAACCCTCCGGGACAGTGTGGTCTCAGGACCCTCGGGGTCACAGAAAGACCGGGGGTGCCTGAGGGTGGCAGAGCTCCCAGGTAACGGAGCAGGGAAGCCGGCTGCAGAGGCGGAGCCCAGGCGCGGGCTCTCAGCTCGTGGTTGCCATAAACCGTGATCCGTGGCACAGTCGGGCCACTGCTCCTCCAGCAGGGACCCAACAAGCGGCAGATCCAGGGAGACTCACCTTCCCCCCTCAGGAGAAGCCGCACGGGAGTGCACCACAGGAATCTGCTGGGTTTGGAGACTCCACCTGGGGTTGGGTGCCAGAGATAGAAATGCGCAGTCACAGGCCGGGTGAGCATGGAGTGCGGCCGGAGACCGGGGAGACGGGAGTGACTAACAGCTTTTCTCTGGGGGCTCACTGAGGAGCGGGGCCCGAGTTCTCAGCTCCTCCAGGGTGGAGATTGGGAGGCCGCCATTTTCACTCTCCGCCTCCAAAGCTGTACGGAAAGCTCGCAGGGAACAAAAGCTCCGGAGAGCAAACCCATAGCAGATTACTTAGCCAGCAGGGGGCAAGGGCAGGGCAATTCCACCTCCGGCAAAGACATTTGAGAACCACGGCAACAGGCCCCTCCCCAGAAGATCAGCGAGAACAGCCAGCCAAGACCAAGTTTACCGATCAATGAGAATGGCAGAACTCCAGCGCTAGGGGAATACAGCACAGACAATTCATGACTTTTTTACCATGATTCTTTACTCTTTCAAAGTTAATTTTTTTTAACTGTCTTTTTTTCTTTTTGAATTTTTCTTTTTCCCTTTTTCAACCAACATCTTATCAATCCCTTTTTTAAAAAACATTTTTATTTTTCATTTTTAGAGTCATATTCTATCCCTTCATAATAGTTACCCATATTTTTGGCATATATGTATAAGTTGTTCTCTCATTAAAATTTTGAGATAGTTTCTTCTAACAGATTAAAATATACCCTAAATCTCTAGTATATGGTTTTTTCTACTCCCCTGCCTGATCACATTCTCTCCCTTTTTTTTTCTTTTTTCTCTTTTTTTAAATCCTCTTCTTTCTTTTTTCAAACAATTTCATATCAATTCCTTTTATAAAATTTTTTATAATTTCCATCTTTACAGTCATATTCCATCCCTTCATCGTATCAACCCTTATGTTTGTACATATATAAGTTTTTCTTTCTTTAAAATTTTGGGAGGCACTTTCTTCTAACAGACCAAAATACAACCCAAATCTAGTGTGTGGCACTGATCTATATACCAGCCTGATCATATTTGATCACATTCTGGTTTTTTGTTGTTGTGGTTTTGTTTTGTTTGTTTGTTTGTTTTTTAAAGATTTTATTTATTTATTCATGAGAGACAGAGAGAGAGACAGAGGCAGAGGGAGAAGCAGACTCCCCTCGGAGCAGGGAGCCTGATGCGGGACTCGATCCCAGGACCCTGGGATCATGACCTGAGCCGAAGGCAGACGCCCAACCGACTGAGCCACTCAGGCGTCCCTGTTTTTGTTTGTTTTTATCTTTATCTTTTACTTTTTCTTTTTTTTTTTCTTTTTCTTTTTTTCTCTTTCTGTTTCTTTTTCCACTGCTTCAGGTCTTTTCTGATTTGTTTAGAGTATATTTTCTGGGGACGTGGTTACTCTACTAGCATTTTGTTCTCTCATTAATCTATTCTCCTCTGCACAAAATGACAAGACGGAAAAAATCACCTCAACAAAAAGAACAAGAGGTAGTACCGACTGCCAGGGACCTACTCAATACGGACATTAGTACGATGTCAGATCTAGAGTTCAGAATCATCACTTTAAAGATACTAGCTGGGCTTGAAAAAAAATATGGAAGTTATTAGAGAAACCCTTTCTGGAGAAGTAAAAGAACTAAAATCTAACCAAGTAGAAATCAAAAAGGCTATTAATGAGGTGCAATCAAAAATGGGGGCTCTAACTGCTAGGATAAATGAGGCAGAAGAGAGAATCAGTAATATAGAAGACCAAATGATGGAAAATAAAGAAGCTGAGAAAAAGAGAGATAAACAACTACTGGATCACGAGGGCAGAATTCGAGAGATAAGCGATACCATAAGATGAAACAACATTAGAATAATTGGGATCCCAGAAGAAGAAGAAAGAGAGAGAGGGGCAGAAGGTATAATGGAGCAAATTATAGCAGAGAACTTCCCTAATTTGGGGAAGGAAACAAGCATCAAAATCCAGGAGCCACAGAGAACCCCTCTCAAAATCAATAAAAATAGGTCAACACCCCGACATCTAATAGTAAAACTTACGAGTTGCAGAGACAAAGAGAAAATCCTGAAAGCAGCTCGGGAGAAGAGATATGTAACCTACAATGGTAGAAACATTAGATTGGCAACAGACCTATCCACAGAGACCTGGCAGGCCAGAAAGGACTGGCAGGATATATTCAGAGCACTAAAGGAGAAAAATATGCAGCCAAGAATACTCTATCCAGCTAGGCTGTCATTGAAAATTGAAGGAGAGATAAAAAGCTTCCAGGACAAACAAAAACTAAAGGAATTTGCAAACACAAAACCAGCCCTACAGGAAATCTTGAAAGGGGTCCTCTAAGCAAAGAGAGACCCTAAAAGCAACATAGACCAGAAAGGAACACAGACAATATATGGTAACAGTCACCTTACAGGCAATACAATGGCACTAAATTCCAATCTTTCAATAGTTACCCTGAATGTAAATGGGCTAAATGCCTCAATCAAAAGACACAGGCTATCAGACTGGATTAAAAAACAAGACCCATTGATATGCTGTCTGCAAGAGACTCATTTTATAACCAAAGACACCCCCAGATTGAAAGTGAGGGGGTGGAAAACCATTTACCATGCTAATGGACACCAAAAGAAAGCGGGGGTGGCAATCCTTATATCAGACAAATTAGATTTTAAACCAAAGACTGTAATAAGAGATGAGGAAGAACATTATATCCTACTTAAAGGGTCTATCCAACAAGAAGATCTAACAATTGTAAATATTTATGCCCCTAACATGGGAGCAGCCAATTATATAAGGCAATTAATAACAAAAGCAAAGAAACACATTGACAACAATACAATAATAGTGGAGGACTTTAACACCCCCTCACTGAAATGGACAGATGGTCTAAGCAAAAGATCAACAAGGAAATAAAGACTTTAAATGACACACTGGACCAAATGGACTTCACAGACATATTCAGAACATTCCATCCCAAAGCAACGGAATACACACTCTTCTCTAGTCCCCATGGAACATTCTCCAGAATAGATCACATCCTAGGTCATAAATCAGGTCTCAACCGGTACCAAAAGATTGGGATCATTCCCTGCCTATCTTCAGACCACAATGCTTTGAAACTAGAACTCAATCACAAGAGGAAAGTCGGAAAGCACTCAAATACATGGAGGCTAAAGAGCATCCTACTGAAAAATGAATGGGTCAACCAGGAAATTAAAGAAGAATTAAAAAAATACATGGAAACCAATGAAAATGAAAACACAACTATTCAAAATCTTTGGGATGCAGCAAAGGCAGTCCTAAGAGGAAAGTATATAGCAATACAAGCCTTTCTCAAGAAACAAGAAAGGTCTCAAGTACACAACCTAACCCTCCACCTAAAGGAGCTGGAGAAAGAACAGCAAATAAAGCCTAAACCCAGCAGGAGAAGAGAAATAATAAAGATCAGAGCAGAAATCAATGAAATAGAAACTAAAAGAACAGTAGAACAGATCAACGAAACTAGGAGCTGGTTCTTTGAAAGAATTAACAAGATTGAGAAACCCCTGGCCAGACTTATCAAAAAGAGAAGAGAAATGACCCAAATCAACAAAATCATGAATGAGAGGAGAGATCACAACCAACACCAAAGAAATACAAACAATTATAAGAACATATTATGAGCAACTCTATGCCAGCAAATTAGATAACCTGGAAGAAATGGATGCATTCCTAGAGATGTATCAACTACCAAAACTGAACCAGGATGAAATAGAAGACCTGAACAGACCTATAACCAGTAAGGGAATTGAAGCAGTCATCAAAAATCTCCCAACAAACAAAAGCCCAGGGCCAGATGGCTTCCCAGTAGAATTCTACCAAACATTTAAAGAAGAATTAATACCTATTCTTCTGAAACTGTTCCAAAAAATAGAAATGGAAGGAAAACTTCCAAACTCGTTTTATGAGGCCAGCATTACCTTGATCCCAAAACCGGACAAAGACCCCATCAAAAAGGAGAATTACAGACCAATATCCCTGATGAACATGGATGCAAAAATTCTCACCAAAATACTAGCCAATAGGATCCAACAGTACATTAAAAGGATTATTCACCACGACCAAGTGGGATTTATCCCTGGGCTGCAAGGTTGGTTCAACATCCACAAATCAATCAATGTGATACAATACATTAACAAAAGAAAGAACAAGAATCATATGATCCTCTCAATAGATGCAGAAAAAGCTTTTGACAAAGTACAGCATCCTTTCTTGATCAAAACTCTTCAGAGTATAGGGATCGAGGGTACATACCTCAATATCATAAAAGCCATCTATGAAAAACCTACAGCGAATATCATTCTCAATGGGGAAAAACTGAGAGCTTTCCCCCTAAGGTCAGGAATGCGGCAGAGATGTCCACTATCACCACTGCTATTCAACATAGTATTGGAAGTCCTAGCCACAGCAATCAGACAACAAAAAGAAATCAAAGGCATCCAAATCGGCAAAGAAGAAGTCAAACTCTCACTCTTTGCAGATGATATGATACTTTATGTGGAAAACCCAAAAGACTCCACCCCAAAACTGCTAGAACTCATACAGGAATTCAGTAAAGTGGCAGGATGTAAAATCAATGCACAGAAGTCAGTGGCATTCCTATACACCAACAACAAGACAGAAGAAAGAGAAATTAAGGAGTCGATCCCATTTACAATTGCACCCAAAACCATAAGATACCTAGGAATAAATCTAACCAAAGAGACAAAGGATCTGTACTCAGAAAACTATAAAATACTCATGAAAGAAATTGAGGAAGACACAAAGAAATGGAAAAAAGTTCCATGCTCATGGATTGGAAGAACAAATATTGTGAAGATGTCAATGCTACCTAGAGCAATCTACACATTCAATGCAATCCCCATCAAAATACCATCCACTTTTTTCAAAGAAATGGAACAAATAATCCTAAAATTTGTATGGAACCAGAAAAGACCCCGCATAGCCAGAGGAATGTTGAAAAAGAAAAGCAAAGCTGGCGGCATCACAATTCCGGACTTCCAGCTCTATTACAAAGCTGTCATCATCAAGACAGCATGGTACTGGCACAAAAACAGACACATAGATCAATGGAACAGAATAGAGAGCCCAGAAATGAACCCTCAACTCTATGGTCAACTCATCTTTGACAAAGCAGGAAAGAATGTCCAATGGAACAAAGACACTCTCTTCAACAAATGGTGTTGGGAAAATTGGATAGCCACATGCAGAAGAATGAAACTGGACCATTTCCTTACACCACACACAAAAATAGACTCCAAATGGTTGAAAGACCTCAATGTGAGACAGGAGTCCATCCAAATCCTAAAGGAGAACACAGGCAGCAACCTCTTTGACCTCAGCCGAAGCAACTTCTTCCTAGAAACATCGCCAAAGGCAAGGGAAGCAAGGGCAAAAATGAACTATTGGGACTTCATCAAAATAAAAAGCTTTTGCACAGCAAAAGAAACAGTCAACAAGACCAAAGACCAAAAGACAACCGACAGAATGGGAGAAGATATTTGCAAATGACATATCAGATAAAGGGCTAGTATCTAAAATCTATAAAGAACTCATCAAACTCAACACCCAAAGAACAAAGAATCCAATCAAGAAATGGGCGGAAGACATGAACAGACATTTTTCCAAAGAAGACATCCAAATGGCCAACAGACACATGAAAAAGTGCTCAATATCTCTCGGCATCAGGGAAATCCAAATCAAACCTCAATGAGATACCACCTCACACCAGTCAGAATGGCTAAAATTAACAAGTCAGGAAACGACAGATGTTGGTGGGGATGCGGAGAAAGGGGAACCCTCCTACACTGTTGGTGGGAATGCAAGCTGGGGCAGCCACTCTGGAAAACAGTATGGAGGTTCCTCAAAAAGTTGAAAATAGAGCTACCATATGATCCAGCAATTGCACTACTGGGTATTTACCCCAAAGATACAAAAGTAGGGATCCGAAGGGGTACGTGCACCCCAATGTTTATAGCAGCAATGTCCACAATAGCCAAACTGTGGAAAGAGCCAAGATGTCCATCGACAGGTGAATGGATAAAGAAGATGTGGTATATATATAAAATGGAATATTATGCAGCCATCAAAAGGAATGAGATCTTGCCATTTGCAACGACGTGGATGGAACTGGAGGGTATTATG